>NW_022475383.1:0-62182 GCF_009193585.1 Aspergillus caelatus
GGGGTCTATGACAGTGAATCATTAACAACGAAAGAAATATCCGACGACCACCCTGCAGATGCAAGCAGCTATTGCGGATACACTAAGGATTTAGTTGAAGGTAAAGCACGCTGGTTTGCGCCGTCGGACCGCGCTCAATGCTGGCCGTAGGGATGGCCAATGGCCTCGCCGTTGACTTCAGCTTGGTGCTGGCTGTGCGCGAACAGCCACCCATTCTAAGTCTGACTATCCCGATGCCAGAGCCATTCAAAGGTAAGTAATTTAAGAAAAATGACGGCATCGATTTGAATTAAGTGGGGGAATCTTGAGGAGTGGCTTGTGAGCGCAGCGATCAGCAGGGCAATGGGCAATATATCGGCTTTGGCTGACAATCTAGCCCAATTCTTTGAACTATATTCTCTATGGATTTTTTTTTTTTTATCTTCACTGTTTTCCCCCCTCAATGACAGCCCGCGCCTCTTTCTCACCGCTCCTTTTGTGCGTCGCCCGTCGTGCTAGAGCTTGAAACAAATGACACTAAGGCGCCCACACGATGGGTCACGGTCCCGATTGAGAATAGCAGAGTATATCTGACAAGCGACGGCGCTTGGCGGGTGGGCCAACGATCTTTAGGTCGCACGGAGGACTCTCTTAAGAGTCAAGGTATGCAAGCAATGGGTCGGGGCGTCAGAGGCCTGAACAATTGTGGAGTATGGGAACAGGTTGTCTTTGATTGACCTGACAGAGAATACGAGGGGTATAGACTACTTTGCGGCATCAAAGCTCTATGATGCCGATTTCCGCTCTTGGGATTGAGTTCAATGGTTACTTTCAGGGAAATCCCACTAACGGAGAGGAAGACGAGATAGGAACCCAACGGGCAAATCAGCATTGCCTCGGTCGAGCATTGCTCTTCCTTCGACCGTTTTAGCGGATTTTCACGAGGATGTTGTGTTGGTCATGACCACGGATTCTGATTTGCGGCCGTACATCCATGACCATCGCTAAGCATGCAGACCAGGAATCCATGCAGGGCCAACGCCAGGTGAGCACCCAAGCTGTCGGGTCTCTCGACAACAGGATTTAAGCCCAGGGTTGACAAGGCATATTTGGCAGCGATCCCAGAACCACGGTTCAGCTTCGGGAAAGCAGTGCGCAGCGCCGGAGACTACAGCGGTTAGGCCCGCTAGTGTGGGCGTACTAAAAACCTACCCACATCGTACTCCAGCAAGTAGCACGTTCGATGGAGTTGCAATCGCTTTATCATTACGTTGCACGTCTCTCGTCATTTTAATTAATTATCCTTTTTCCACTTTATATTTCTCCGTCTCTCTTTTTTCTTTGTTCTTTTTTCCTTTTCGAGTGCTTTGACCATCTGTCGCAGTCCCTCCACACTGTCTCTAGATCTGTCAGTGCGTACAGATCTATGTTGGAATGGCAAAGATAATACTCAGAGTAGCTTTGTAGTATTTCAGCCAACAAACAGAGAGAGGGAAGATTATTGCATTTGTTCATATAACGTCATACAGTACACATCTATACCTTCGTAGCCAAGTACCCTATATCATCGCTACCTGACCTCCAAAGATCCAGTCATATACTTCACACTAGCAACAACGATCTCCACCACAAACGCAGTCTCTTCTTCAGTGCGCGGGGCATAAATCAAAACATACTCCGACGGAAGCGAGATCACCTTTCCTCCAAAAAGCGCCTTTGGAGCCTGAACCCCAGATAATTTATGCCGTTGCCCCCAACCAGCTTCAATCACTTTCTTGCCTGTTCATTATCCCTGAGTCAGTTTCAATTTCATCTCTAGACAAAACATGTATAGTCTTCCCTCGTCTCCGTGTGACAGGTACCAAGGGGGAATAAAAATGGATAGAGAGATCATACAGTCAGCAGGAGCCAAAGTCAAATGCAACGAAAAATCCTTCAACCGATGGATATGCGCAATCTCGCCCTTCAACTGCTGCGCAGCGGGAGTCGGGACAAGGCCATCCGCGAGAAAGAGGGCATCGGCGTGAAGTTCGAGCTTCGACGGGGCAAGTCCAACGAGGTGTTGGTTGCGATTGGCGAAGGCGTAGAAATCCCGATTCAGTTTCTTTTTAAATCTCCGGTAAGTATTGGGACAATTGGTACATACATACATACATACATTACATTTTTGTATGTCCGTGACAGACACACACCAAAAAAAAAAAAGAGAGACACATCATATATAAAAACAACAATGGACATATACTCAATGGGATACAATACACACAATACATACCTCCTTAATCTCCTCCGAAGGAAACTCCGTAATCTGTCTCTGCGGCACAATATGTGGTCCAACCTGAGGTCGCCGATCTCTTTTCCTCATGTCGTACCATTCATCATTAAGGTAGCTCGTCGTCTCCCCCGCCGCAACCTTCTTCTCATATACCCCCGTCGAAAACATCTCCCTTCCCCACGGTGGCAGAATCACACTAGCCGCAAACCACCCAATAAGGTTATACGGCACTCCTCCCGGCCCATAGGAGATAAAAGTCCGATAATCGCGATACATACGCGGGAGAGTAACTGCTACCACCGCAGCCGACAAGGCAGAAATAATAACAACCCGGATATGATTACCGGGTTGCATAAGGAACCGGAACTGGGAGATATGCGAGGAGAAGAATGTTGAGGCTTTTTCTAGTAGGGATGTCATTTTTGAAATGATTAGGTCTCTGGTAATGTATATGTGTATAGCTGAAGGTGAAGATGGAGTATAGTATAGTATCGTATCGTTTTTTCTCCCGTTGATAGTAAATTTAGATCTAGGTAGAATTGCCCACGGTCTTGAAGTTTACCATCAACTATTTATACATCAAAGGGAGAAGAATGAACAAGAATCCCGTGACAACATGGAACGATCTACCGGGGGATTCCGATCGGGTTCGTTGATTGGTGGCACCATGGATTAGGAATCAGTGTGAATGTACGAGCGAACCAATCATGTTGGATTTGTTGTTTGGGGACGTTTGGTGGTGGGTTTTGGGGTTCCTAATTCCATAGATATCCATTTCCTGGATGGTGTTGTTGGGTCGTGGATAGGATAGGATAGGATAGGATAGGATAGTTCTTATGTGTTAGGACCTGGCTTATCGCAAGGTTTGTCTGTTTGGTCTGGTTAGGCACTGTTTAGAGAGATCCATATGTTGGCTTGGTGGGTGTCGAAGTTCTCGGTTTGGCCCCCAACTGGTGGATGAGTATGAGTTGTGTGTAGTGTTGGGGGCTGGTTGGGTTGGATCGGGGTTTGTTATGTAAGGCGAAGTTGGTGGACTTGAGTACTGTGAGATTGGTCTACTGGTTTCTGAATTGAATTGATGGTGCTACTATTTGAGGGTTGTATGGTATGTGTGTAATGTATGGAAGATTGCCTAGGGTGTACTATCTACAAACCATGCATAGTTGTCCTCATTGTGCGCTGATCATGTAGACGTTATGTGCAAAGCTAGATGGCATAATCTATCAACTTGTGCGTTGAAATGTGTGCGTGTATTTTACGATTTCCATGGTCGAAGAACAGGTCTCTGCTTGGTAATCGTCGATAAGGAGAAGAACTCAAGCATCCTTTCGCTTCACGCTTCTCCATTCCATCCCCAGCGCTCCAATCATGCTGGCACAGGCTAGACCGACAGGGAAGAAGAAAGCCGTTGTCAAGGCCTTGTCGTAGGCCTCGATCACCCGAGGAATATCAGTGGAAGGGACATACTTCTCCAAATCGGACATTCCCATAGCCGACAACGAGTACGTGTCTAGATTGGGCAACAATGGCCCCAAACGTGTGAGCAGCTGTCCCGTGAAAATGGTCTGCACGATAGAGACGAAGAGAGCCGGCCCGAAATTCTGAGCAAAGATAATCAGGGCAATGCCCATGGGGGAATCATCGACTGGTAGAATAGTCTGGGCTGCAACCTGAGGGCCTTGGAAGCCCACGCCCGCTCCTACGGCCAAGAGCGCCTGGTAGCCGAGAAGAGAGGCCAGGGACTGATCCACTGACAACGTTGTCAGCAAGCCTGCCGCAATGGGCGTCAATATCCCGGTAACAATCATGAACGGGGTATAGTATCCTAGAAGGCTGATGGCGGAACTTCCACACATGACAGCAACAGGCACACCGATCGCGATGGGAAGGCTCAGCACACCGGATGTCATGGCGGATGCACCGCGAACCACTTGAAGATAGGTTGGTATCTAAGAGTGAGAGGACATCAACCAACGTAGCCGGGTATGAAGGGAGTTGGGCCTACATAATACTCGAAAACGGAGAGTGTGGAGTTGTTGCAAAAGGAAAACCACATTCCTGCGAGCAAACTGCGACGCCGCATGATTCGCCCCGGAAGCAGGGCGTTACCACCTCTTCTCCTTTCCTGCCACATGAATGTTCCCAAAAGGGCAGCCGTTAATATGAAGAGAACAATGATCCGTGCGTTACCCCATCCATACTTGGAGCCACCCCATTGTAGGGCTAGCAACATGGACGTGATAGAGGGCACAAAGATGCTCGTTCCGAGGAGATCAAGTTGGTGGAGCTTCTCTCTCCATGACAGGCTTACACGGGTATTCTTCTGAGGGTGTTGGAAGAAAAGTAAGATCAATAGGAAGGACAAGCCCCCAATGGGCAAGTTGAGATAGAAACACCATCTCCAGGAGATGGAATCGGTCAATGCGCCCCCAAGTAGTGGGGCTACAGTCGCCGACGCACCCTCAACCCCAGCCGCGATACCAGTAAAAAAGGGACGTTGGCGAAGTGGGAAGCTCTGCACTACCATGCTACAGTTCCGCATGTTAGCTTGAACGGATAGGTTACCAGAATAAGGTAGTGCAGACGAACGTGAAGACTCCAGATATGATACCCGCGCAGCCCATCCCAGAGATCGCACGTCCCAGAACCAGCGCGGCGGAAGTAGGCGCTACACCGGCGATCAACGACCCGATCTCAAAAATGACGACTGAGATGAGGAACACGCATTTGACTGAGAACAGATGGTACAGCTTTCCAAACATGAATTGAAACGAGCAGGAGGTCAAGCGACTGTGGCCCGTTAGGGCATCGAACTGATTCCGTGAAAATGCGAGATACTAACTATGCCGAGTAATACCAACCAACATCTTCAATGGTCCCGAAATGCGTGGTAACCGTTGGCAATGCTGTTGCGATCATGTTGAAATCCTACGTCCTTCTTAGCATGAAGTGGTTCCTATTAACCTATGCAGCCTTCAGGGACAAGAAAACGGACCAAGCCAGTGAGGATCAACGACATGCCCATGGCAAGGAGCACGACAAGGAATTGAAAGCCGGTGGGATACTCCATGTTCTCTTCTTCGCAGGGAGTATCTTGTCCTTCTAGCATTAACGTTGGAGTGCGAGTGTAATCTTCGGAAGCCATCATGAATGAAAACACAACAGCCCGACAAGATGCAATAGGTTGTTGGCAGCGTAGGAATTTACCAAAAACCTCAGCGTACAAGGGGCAAAACATTTTTTATACCTGAAGCGATCGGGATTCGGAATAGAGTATACGATGTAACATGACCGATAATAAATGGGGATGGGTATCCGCATGTCTCGTTCAGCTTTCTTGTTCAGCTGTAACTGATAAGACATGGTCGAGAATATCTAATATCGAATACCGATCACTCCGAACTCCGGTTCTCTTTACTGCCTCAAATGATTCTTGCAGAATCTACATCCATTTAATCATGTCCAACAGCATATAATCATAAAATCAAGCATCCTCACCGGGGTATTTAGGAATCCATAACAAGGTATCGCCTCCGATTCTCCTTCCATGCTAGAAAAAGACAAAAAGTACCATTTATTCCCAAAGATGCCAATACGCCCCTTCCTTGAAATACCGGGTCAATTTTCGACCTAATCAGATAGCGGTTTTGTGTCGAGCAGGCCCGTTGTACCTTTCAGGGATACTTTCCATGGGCTTAGAACTGGTTCATCAAAGCTGGGCTATTGATAACGAGGCTTATAGAATAGGCCGGTCGAGACTATCATAACCTTTGCGCCAACGAAACTGATGTATCAATTCACTGGTATGGTGCCTGACCATTTCACAGGAATCTAGTTGTATCATTAGATCGGCTTTAATAGCCAAGCGAGTGTGAAACGGTCTCAGTCATCTTTGCTAATCGAGCTTAGGGCATGCGCAAGTTTCAGGAGGACAACACTTTCCGTGGCAGCGAAGTAATTCAGACTACACAATGGACAAATCAGCATGGGAAACAGCCGCGGAGTTTCTGGACGACTTACCTGTCCATCAAGATGCGTAAATGCCGATTGAAATGATCTTCATAGCGTTTTAGTGTGTCC
The DNA here is from genome assembly GCF_009193585.1 of Aspergillus caelatus. Classification (NCBI taxonomy): domain Eukaryota; kingdom Fungi; phylum Ascomycota; class Eurotiomycetes; order Eurotiales; family Aspergillaceae; genus Aspergillus; species Aspergillus caelatus. The sequence continues at coordinate 6,335 of NW_022475383.1, forward strand.
TCAAGCTTGCTGATCCGCGTTGGGTCATAACCCCTTCCATCCGGATTCGAGGCCTTGTTCCTCGCAAGCTCTGGGTCAGCCGTCGCCAAAGCCCGTGCAAGCGACGAGGCAGTCCAAGATGCGAACATGGTGCAGCAAGTCATCAACTTGGAATGAATCTGAAATGCCATTAGTATTGCTGTGCGGCGCCCAAAGAACACTGAAACGCCATGACAAACCTTTAGTAATTTAGCTTGCGTGAGCATGCATTCCTTGAGACATGTGTCCAAGAAATCCACATGGTCTTGCATTAATTCATCAACAGTTCGGTTGACTTGCTTGGTGCCGTTCACAGTCACTTCGGACCCGTCCGCATCCGTCCCGTTCACACGATCCATGAGATTTTGCCAGTTTGGCTCGATGACTTCGGCCGTACAGAAATAAAGAAGCTGCTGGACGAAGACGAGCATCTTAGCGCGCAAGTTCCACGCCCGTCGCTTCCACATCTCTAGCCTCCGGTCTGTGGACTTGTGGCGCCAGCCAAGAACCTTGGTCTGGTCCAGCCAGGCCGTAACTAGAAGGTGCTCCAGATGACGGAGTGATAGGAGGTGGCGAAAAATGAGTTGATATCGCAAAACAGTCTTGCGACTAATGACTAGAGACAGAGGGAAGGGGACGGAGTAATCCAGCTCGAGCGCATCGAATCCAGCAATATCCTTTTCATCATCCCCACCTTGGGTTTGAGGGACCTGGTATTTCTCAATCGCTGCCTCAGGGTTGTCCTGGTCAATTCCAGAGACGCTTACGACCTGCATCAGCCATTTCGTGAGACCAATTTTGTTCATTCGAACTTTCACATCTTCCTTGAAAGGATCTTGTGCAGCTATGCTACCCGGCTGACGTAGAACAAGATCAAGTAACGACTGTAGTTTATTTTCGTTGACACTTCTGGCTGGTTTGCGCAACTCCGAGGCGCCAAGCTCGAGGAAATAAGAGAAAAAGTCGGAACGGTCCAAGAAGAAGTAATGTTTGAGGGAGCGGAAGCGAGTAGTGAGAGAGTTCTTCGTCAAAAGAAGGTTCAATAAAGAGGCATTAGCATAGGTGTAGGCGGCATTGACGTTCTCCAGGAAACGTGGATCGTCCAAAGTCTTCGGCACATCCTTAACTGCTTTGCTAATATCGACACCACCACATTCTCGTACCACATTCAGATACTTTCCAGCTAATAGAACTTTGTCTCGTACGCTGTCTAGCTGTGGGGGAACCTCATTTTCGCGAATAGTGTACCGTTTCTCCCAGTATTCATCTGTGTAGTCTTCCTCGAGCTTCTCCCGTTTGATCCATTTCTGCTCTTTCACGAGGAATTCCGCATGAGGGTCCTTGATACCCCCATGATGAAGCCATTCATTGAGCATAGTCATATATGGTCGACTAGCTTCACGAAGTAACTTTTCCAGGAGAGTCTTCGTAGTCGGATCGCCAGAAAATGTTGCTAACCGCTCAGTCAGCAGTCGAAGAACGTTGCCTCCCTTACAAATCTTCTTGCTGGACATGGCGCCAGGAACAAGGTCGCCGCCCTCTTTGAGCTGTTCGAGAATATTATCTACGTCATCAAAGTCGTCGATGGATTCGTCGAGGTCCTGGTCCAGTAAGCCATTGCGCCGAAGTAGTTCCTGGCCCAGCGAGTATAACTGGGTTAAGCATTGACTTGTCGGCATGGTGTGCAAGTGTAGAAGATGTAGCGTGAAGCTTGGGTTGTTCACAAGTTGGGTTTCAAGCTGAGCAACAAGGATCAGGTAGTCCTTTAGGAGCTTTCGGATTGCCGCGCATAGGGCATGACTGACTGCTCCATATTCTGCACGGCTCTGAACCTCCACAAATGCCTCCAAAGCATTATAATGAGTTGCCATCTTTAACATGGACAGAGTAAGGTCCCTTAAGGTTGGGTCTACACCTGATGGCAGTTGAAATACCGGACCAGTCAAACGGTCCTTCTCCATGGACGAATCATATCCACTATGGTAGTGAATGTACTGGCCTTCAAAGCCCATAAACACGAATAGTAAATCTTCCAAGAGGGCTGTCTCTTGTGCGTCGGCGGAAAGCTCGCGAAGTGGGGTTGGGTGAAGCGATTTGGGCAAAGCTGAAGCAAGAGAAGGAACCGATACTCGAGTAGCTAATGGTGCTGTCGAATGGGGTATCAACGAGGCATGCGGATTCCAAGTCGCTGGGATGGTATCATGGTCAGCATCCTAAGTAAACAAGCGCCTCAGATGAAATGGTTGTCACTAACACTCTGCAGGCTCCTTATCCTTCTTTCGCATATTGGGACTAGCACCGTCCGTCAGAGTAGCCCTCCTTGAGCGCGACCTTTCCCATTCCTCTCTGTTTCCTGCGCTAGAAGACTCCTTGACCGGGTTTCTCGCTCGAACTTGAGCTTTGTCTTTGGAATGAGGTGCCATGCGTTCGACACGCTTGTCGCTCATCATATCACGTTGCTCTCGAGAGACTTTACCCTTCTGACTTGACGTGCTTCTGCGGTGGTTTATCTGTTCCGATTGCAACGGGGACGCACCGCTGCGAGCATCGCCGACGCGATTCGAGGAAACGCGGGGTCGTGGTGCGCTCATATAGCTGGCGCGACGGTCATTGACGGACATTGTCCCGCGAGATAAACAGAGTAGGGTCGACCATGCATATACCGAAAGGGAATGCAAGGGATAACAATAAAAATAGGGAAAGAAGAAACAAGGAATCGAATGCAGAAGTATATTGTTGCTCTGTCACGTTCCGCAGTTTACAGTAAGCAAATGGAGACTAGTGCAATGATGCCTGATGCTGGCCTGAGGCGAGCACGGACTCTCCGCCAGGCACTCAGCGGACTTGCGTAGACCTGGAGCTTCGCCCGAGCTTCCAAGAACAGCTCCCAACACCACCTTCCTCCCTTCCCTTACAAAGCTTCTTTCCTGTCTTCACCCCCAAGAATACTTCATTAGTGCCTCTATATCAACTACATTCTTCATTGTACTGCCGAAATCGTCCAACATGTTCATCGCGCGATCGGAATATGGTAAGCTCCGTCAGACATCTCCCCTCCAATGCGGGCTATCTAACAGCTTTGTCTCCAGACCGTGGAATTAAGTATGAGATCATCCTATGTTACTCACCTAGACGAAGATGACTTTATGTGTTCTAACGATGGAATTATTACAGCACCTTCTCCCCCGAAGGACGTTTATTCCAGGTCGAATACTCTCTTGAAGCTATCAAACTAGGTTCGACAGCGATCGGTGTATGTTTCCCGCATCTTCCATATAATCCAGTTCAAAAATCCTAGGCCTGCCACATAAACTATCTAGTGGCCGTACACTGCACAACCGGAGCCCAACGCACCGTTCTGACTTCATATCAGGTCGCAACCAATGAAGGCGTCATCCTGGGCGTTGAGAAACGTGTCACATCTACTCTTCTTGAAGCCTCTTCCGTCGAAAAGATTGTTGAGATTGATCAGCACATCGGCTGTGCTATGTCCGGCCTGCAGGCAGATGCCCGGAACCTCGTCGAGCATGCCCGCGTTGAGTGCCAAAACCATGCTTTCCACTATGCCGAACCACTGCGAGTTGAGAGCTGCACCCAGGCCATTTGCGACTTGGCCTTGAGATTCGGAGAGACAGGGGATGATGAGGAAAGCGTGATGAGTAGGCCTTTCGGTGTTGCTTTGTTAATCGCAGGTTTCGATGAGGATGGCCCTCAACTGTATGTTTCTCTTAATGCCAGATCAGCCTTCTCAGAAAATATGTGCTAATTTAGCTAGATATCACGCCGAGCCATCCGGTACATTCTACCGATACGACGCAAAGGCCATTGGATCCGGAAGTGAGGGTGCGCAAGCGGAACTGCAGAACGAATATCACCGCTCCCTCACTCTAGAAGAAGCGGAGACACTGGTCCTCAAGACACTGAAGCAGGTCATGGAGGAGAAGCTGGATGCAAAGAACGTTCAGCTTGCCAGTGTGACCAAGGAGAAGGGTTTCCGTATCTACAATGATGAGGAGATGGGAAGAGCTGTTGCGACCTTGGGTGGTAATCAATAAGCGAAATAATGCACAATAATTGTGATGAGCCTATGCGTTATATTGAGAATTCCTGTCATACATGGGCTGGTATTTGTTCTGGAAGTCGAATAGAAAAGATCTGTCTAATGATTTATCCCTCAAGTCTTGTTCCGACCCGATAGGACTTCGCTCATATCAAATACAACAAAGGTATGATTTTTATATACAGGTTGCTGCACACCTAGACTCTTTCCCCTCTACCTAATCTTATAGACACAGGGCTTAAGAACGGCAGCCTCTTCCTCGGGGGACATATTGTTACCGGCATCGGCTGGTTTTTCAATGAACCTCTTCTTGCCTGGTCCAGCTTTTGTACCGGTCGCAGATGCATGCTTGCCCTTTGACGGCGCAGGGCCTTGTTTGACAAACACCATCTTCACGAACATCTTGTTGGACTTGTCCACCGACTCAGGCTTGAGGATGAAGCCTCTCGTACGAAACACTTCAACGAACGATGATATGTCTGTCTCGTCGTTGTCGGCAGGGCGGGCATCTTCAGCGTAGACCTCCGCATCGTCGGCGTCAGAATCAGCATCGTCTTCTCCTCCGCGCTTCTTGAGCTTCTTTTTCTCCGACTTGCTGAGGGGCTTCCTAGCTCCAATCTGTGCTTTCTTGCGCATCACTTTGCCGAAACGACTCTTAACCTCGCTCACCCAGCATTCTCCCTTGCCATCACTACGCAGTACACGCCATGCTTCTTCCACGAATGATACCCAGTTGGTGCCCATCAGACTGAGACAGAAGATGGCCACATCAACGCTACCATCATTAACTGGGAGGTTTGAAATGTCCGCTTTGGTAATAGGGGAACCTTCAGGGGCATGCAAGTCATAGCTGTGAAAGTTCAACTTCAGCTTTTGCGCCGAAGGGATAAGTGCACGGGCAAGCTGAGCGTCACCACAGCCAAGGTCGGCGATGGTGCATGTTCCATTGGGTCGCCGAGGTAGCGGGTCACGATTTTTGCTGCCAGATTTGTCTCCTTTCCTGGGGGCAGCCGGCACCTTTGCTCTGGACCGGATGGACTGAATATAACCATCAACGGGATTCGAAGGCCAAGATTCTTTCACTTGGCGAGAGAAGCCGGCGTGGTATTCATCGAACAGTTCCGGACTGGCAGTGAACAGCTCAAGGGCCTTGCTAGACGGCGTTGTATAAAGAGTTTCGTTCAAGTGACGGAAACGAGAGGAGATCAACTTCTGACGCATGGCTTGCTGAAGAGGCGTAAGGATTGCCTGAGTCTTGGGCGGGGCGGGAGTGATAGACCCAGCTGTTGCTGCTGGGGTTTCTTTAGAAGTTACTTCAGTCTGATTCTGCGTTTCTTGCTGTTGCTGCTTGTTCTTGTTCTTCTTGTTCTTCTGTTTCTTGTCCGCCTTCTTGGCTTCACCAGCATCAGACTTGGTTTGCTTGTCCAGCTTGGATTCATCATTTCCTTGAGGCACTGATGGGCTTTGGCCGGCCTTGTCTTGCACGTTCTGTTCCTTCTTCTGTTTCTTCTCAGCCTTTATAGAGTTATTCGGGCCCTGCTTGGAAGGTTTTGGGGTGCCTGTCTGACCCTCAATATGCCGGCGGTACATCTCATCAACATTTGCCTTAGTAACATGATCATCGCGCTTGCGCTTGTTGTTCTTGTCCTTCAGCTTGGGGGTTCCGTTGGCCTGTTGGGGCTGGGCTTGAGATTGCGACTTTGGCCCAGTCTGCGCCTGCAGAGCAGAGCTTGAAACCGACCAACCTGGGACGGCGAACATGATTGCGGTGGGAGGAGTGAGGGTATCAAGCTATCGGTCACGGTACGCTAACTCGAATGACTTCAATTGATTCGTATTAATCCTGCAATGATCCCACCGTAAAATCCACTGGGAACAAATGGCTGATCATGTGAAATAACCGCTCCAAAAATTTCTGGCAGTAAAAGGCGGGAGTCGAACAAAATTTCGCCGTTAGTTTCTTATTTTCTGCCGACCCACGGCAAGGCGGTCAATCCTGCGACGATGATGCACGGTCATGGTCATGGACGAGCTTAAAGGTTTGGGACAAGGTCCAGAACAAGGTCTTTTCACCTTTGTTTTTCTTGCATTTCTCTTTTGGATGGCAATGATTTGGTGGCTTACCTGGTCTCGTACAGATTAAAACACGAAGTCTCTTTTCTTTCTTTCCTTTTCTTTTTTTCCGTTTTTCTTTTTCTTTTTCATTCATTCTTTTTTCTCAATCTACCCCCTAACAATTCCACACAGTGTCCCTATAAACTAAGGTGATATGATACTAGGCCGGGACAAGATGGTTCTGATGAGGGTGTCACCCCTGCCCGCGGGTTCGGAGTAAGTTATACTAAGGTGGTGGTGGATCTTACCGGTGTAGATCGTATTCTCTCCCACGGACATCTTTATTTATAGTTCCAAACCTTAGTAACGTCTAAGACGGACTGCCTTGAGTACAGTAGTTGCTAGTTTGAGACCGCCGGTCCTTATCTGGCAATTTCTTTGTCTTGGCCGCATCGGCACTGAAATCTTCATAAAGACGGACCGGCACATGTAATATTCCTGTGATACTAATATAGCGCCGAGTATTATAGATAAACCTACACCAAACAAGAAAAATCACAAAATAGGAGAGGATGGACGTAAATGAATAGAAGAACAAGCACTAGTCTGCTACCTTCGCAAGCCCCCAGCATCTGTGAGTCGATCGGGAAACTTTATGCGGCACCTCAGGCCAATCAAATTTGCCTCAGGCCCTCTTCCTCCTGGGACTAGTCTAGTGCTTTACTCTGTTCCATGAATTACTTCAACGCTGACTTCTTCGTCGCTCCACTACCCCTGCAGGAAGCTATCTCGGTTTTTACTATATCATTGCTGTTGGCCTTGATTGTCTGAAGACCCAACCCCTTCTTGAGTATGGAAGTAAACCTCCATTCGAGTCTTGTCAACGACCATGGAGAATACGAACTCCATCAAGCAGGAATCTTCAGCCAGTACCCCAGCTATAGAGCCGGGTCGTGAATATTCAGGTGTCATACAACAAGACACAGAGCAGACAGCGCCGGATGACACACGGGCTCAGAAAGTGCCCAAGAGACGCACCAAAACAGGATGTTTGAGTACGATTGACTCCTAATTGGGACCTGTTAGATGATAAATTTTTTGACTGATTGTTAAAGCTTGCCGGCAACGCCGCATCAAATGCGGGGAAGAGAAACCTGTATGCAAGAACTGCATCAAATCGAAACGAGAGTGCAAAGGATATGCCCAGCGCCTAGTCTTCAAGAACCCTCTGGGTATTCCGGGGTTTTCGAACCTTCAGCAGACGTTCAATGCAGCAACAGTACCACTTTCTAGTAGACACGATGCTCCTATATCGTTGCATGAAAAGCCAAGTGGTTCTCGCCCACCGGCCCTCGCCCCTAAGCCTGTTGCACTTCCAACCACGGGGCATGAACCTATGCCAACCACCGTGGTTTCGTGGCCACAGGAAAGTCAGCAACCTGATGCTAAGCCCACTGCCTATGGGCTGGACGAAGGGTATAAACCCTACATAGCTTCTGGGCTTCCTTCCTGGGTTCCACCACAGTCGCGGAAAACGGAATCAGAGATAAGGGAAAACTACATACACCATGGCGCGCGTGACCTTTCTATTCAAGGCTATTACCCAGATATCCAAGAGAGTAAACATCTCTCACGCTCGCCTGCCGTTCCTCAAACTCTATCGAACAATACGATGCATCCCCAACCTCCTTCTACTATACCACAGGTAAAAGCCCGAAATATGCGTTCTATGACTGTATTGGCTAGTGCTAACACTCTGGGAGGTACCAAAGTCGGCCTGGGCGTCGTATTCGACTGCTCCTCACGAAGAACAGCAATTGGACCAATTTACAAAGGCACATCCATCAATATCTCCATCCCAGGTGACATATATGGATGAGGATGAGGATGACTACTACGATGTCGAGACTGACGAAGAACCAGAAGAGCAGGCATCAACGCAGAATTTCAATCAATTAAGTCTCATAATGACCTCTGCCAATAGAGATGAACGGCAACTCCGCTCATTTACAACATATCTGAACGAGCCTAACATACTAGCTTCATATCACCCCACCCTCGGTTCATCCCCGTTGAACAATCCCAAAACCGCTCGAATATTTCTTCATTTCATACATTCCACAGGCCCTTCTCTATCAATCTTTGAGCGCCACCCCATCGACCCTTCAACTATGTTCGGTGCCCCGGTCCCAGCGGCACAGCAAGGACTGTGGACGTACACGTTGCCTTTCAAGGCGTTAGAACATCCGGCATTGCTTCAAGCTATTCTTGCACTTAGTAGCTTACACATCTCGTTCTTGCAACAAGTGCCCGCCACAGTCTCTATGAAACACTATCACTACGCTCTCAAGAGGATTGGGGCGGCAGTAGGCCTCCCCACGAGACGTAAACAAGTTGGCACTTTAGCTGCGGCTCAGCTACTAGGTTATTACGAAGTAATGGCCGCCGATCCTTCAAAATGGAACAACCATATTGCAGGAGCAGCTCAGCTGGTGCGGGAGATCGATTATGCTGGCATAACGCGGGACCTTCGTGCCCACCGACGCAGAATATGTGCTCAACGATATGAAGTGGGCGGCTTCCGCTTACCGCTTGCTGGGAGTCATTCCCTTAGTAACGCATTTTCAGAAGACGATCCTTTTGCTGAGAAGGAGAATAGCATCGATGAGAATATCATAGGCACTATCGTCGGTCGAGCGGTTAACTATGATAGTTTTGGCGAAGTCGACGATGGTTACGATGGGCGGTCTTCTAAAAGATACTTTACTCGAAAAGATATCGAAAATTTCCGGGTCCAATGCGACCTTTATTGGTGGTATTTTAAGCAGGATATCTTTCAGAGCATGCTTACCGGTAATAAGATGTTGTTAGTAGAACCCCATACCACTAATTGAGACTTCATGAGCTCACGGCAAAATAGCATGCCCAGCTCCCAATGGGGTCAGTGCCCTCCACGAGCAGGGCTAGGCAGATTGGACGCTATCTACGGCTCAGCAGACCATCTGTGGCTTCTACTCGCCCGAGTAGCCACATATGGAATTCGAGATAGGAAAAGAAAATTAGCTACCATGGCAGCGACGGGATCAAATTGGAGGCCGGGCCCTGAACTCTCCAAATTCATGGCCCGTTTCGCCAAGGGCCCCCCGGATACCCAGGGCAGACCTGCTTCAAACTCGTCGTCCAGCACACCTCCTGCCTTTTCCGGTGTCCCCGCTGGAGCACAGGCGCACGGTGCCAACAGCGCCGGGTCTAGTCCGTGGTCTGGAGGTGGGTCGGAAAAGTCGGTATCGGGAAAATCACCAGAGCCACGCCAGTCACACAACAATAGTCCTGGGCCACAACCAGGAGCTCCTCCCATGTACGGTATGGTCCCAGCGAGTGGACCCAAGCGATTGCCTTTAGCGTTTGTTGAAGCAACGGCTCGGGCTGGCTCTGTTGGACAGGGTGATGACGACTCTGAAACTTTATCGTATAGTGAAGCTGAACAGGAATGGGAGAGCATTTTGGCGGCCTTTGAGACATTTGCTCATGCCCTTGGCCCCTATTTCAGGCCTCTACCCTCTGATAGCGCACCTCCTATCTCGACTGTGTTTGGACCCGCCCTTCAGTACCGCACGCATACGATTGCAGTAATATGGGGCTATTACTACATAGGTCGCATCCTTTTGCACAGAATGCATCCGTGCATGCCACCTGCAATGATGGTTGCTGCAGGCGTAGCTGCGCCTACCACGGCGGAATTCTCTCAATTCATTGGGAAGATCGCGGCAGGCATTTACTACCCACAACTGTTTAATCTAGAAGCAGGAAGTTTGAGCCCCACCCTGGGCTCTTGTCTGATCGAAATCACCGTGCCTATCTTCTTCGCCGCCGTGCAATTCACAGACCCTGCTCAGCGTGAATGGACTGTCAATAAATTGCGCACCGTTTCCCGCTTGACGGGCTGGAAAGCATCAGATGCCATAGTCCATGGATGTGAGAGCGCATGGAGAGTTGCTGCAAAGCAAGGACGTGGTCCTCCATATCACCCACAAGCTGAGGCCGTTGCGCACCAGTCGCCCGCTTGGATTTCGGCTACAGAAAGTCAGGCTAATGAAAACTCCGAAAGACGCTTTGTAAAAGTAAAACCCCCATATGTGCGCTATGCCATGGGAATCTTGAGCTTGGAAGACGACATGGGAAACTTGGGAATAAACGAGCGAGTGTAGCGCAGTCTCCTGCATATTGTCAACTAGCGAAAAGTCTGATGTCGTCCCGATCCACATCACGATGACCGAAGCGGTATGGATGAGGTGAAACATTTTCGTTGTTCAAGTGCGACTTTCGGGGAGAAGCATCAGAAAACGAGGGAAACCTCATGGTTTAGGTTTCCCTGCCGAGATTCATAAGAAACATTCTACTGAGGAAGAAGCAGGTATCCCTAAATGGCTCTTTGAGGCTCCACTGTGGCTGTCATTATTCTGCCGAAGTTCCAGGACAAGTGTGCGATTACAAGTGGACATGATTCGCGGCTTTGCACTCGTAACTCTGCTTCCCGCCTGCTGCTTTCCCAGTCTGGAAGAGCGGACAGCTGTCAGCTGTAGGGATGGTACCATATATATAGACCTACCCGCAGGGACACCTAAGTCTGCAGATCGGCAATGCCCTTGCAGGATAGTGGAGGATGTCTTGGAACCGGAGCCTTTCCGTTGCAGTTGGATTTGTATCGACCGTGTGGAGAACCTTGCGTTCTAGACATGGCTATTTGGGACCACTTAGTTGAATCCACATGCTGATATGCATCAGCAGTATCACTATCTAGCAGACAGCGACGCCCAGTCGGGATGTACGGACTGCGTAGACTAAGGCTTTTTCGCCTACGGCGCATAGGCGGATAATGTAATGCCCAAAAGATGCAGGCAGGTGTAGAGCTGAGACTGACAGGCTAGAACTTGCACTGGATTGGGTAGCCACATAGACTATCTGTAGTAGGTACGGACCCTAGATTAGTTCCGGGGAGGAGTCGGTCTAGCCAGTAGTATCTGATTCTGGGCCCTTGTCCTGTGCTTGGCTAGTGTCAGAGATCGACGACTATCCTGCCATTCAGCATCAACGGTTGGGTAGGAGGAGACAGTCAGCGTCTGGATGAGAAGAGAAGGCGAAGGCTCGTGGCGAATGGCTAAGAATAACTGTGACCGGGCGCATACCCTTTGAATCTAGGAATCGCTTCCAGCAACATATGGCGGAGGGAATAATACGGTAATGGAAGTTACACTCCATACCCTACTATACACTGTCTGCGACTGGGCGCCTCGGACGTCATCGTTAGTGGCCCGTTTCGAAACTCAGGCAGCGGCGTTTTTATTTTTATTTTATTTTTTTTTCTGACATCTATCAACTTTTTACTTTTTTGGTTGTGTTTGTTCGATGATGCTCTCTCTTTTCTCTATCCCTCCTCAATTACCATTTATACCCGCCTCGTCAACCCTCTGTTGTCTGTCTTGTTCCAGTCCACAGTCATCTTCTCCACTGTGCGGAACAATCTCCTAAGTCTCATTTCTCCTTTCTCCTAATTGTTATCCACGGTTCTGCTGCAAAACCCCCCCGCCATCAGCCCGGCGGCCCGCAGTGTCAGCCGCTGTCGTCACCCACGGTTCGCATCCACCAGATCATTCTTAACACCGCTTTTTCTACAAATCCCTGATCATAGGACCTCGTAATTATTAAGCACATGTCTCGATACGACGAATTTCGCCGCTCCACTGGAGTGCTCGAGACAGAGCCTGACCGCTGGGATCCAGATCGTTTTGCTCGTGAGCGACGGGAACGCCATCATTCCCGTGGCCCGCCAGTTCTCGATCGACCCCACCGGGTAGATGATGAACGATTTGAATATCGCCTACAGGAACATGACCGGTACGGCCCTCCTGCACGCCGCCCCGGCAGGCAGTATGAGGACGACCATCTCATCCACCCGTCGGGGCCGCTGGTGGCCTATGACCATTCACGCGCGGACAGCCCTCCTCCCCGTCCCCGTCTCCTACGACGGCAATCTTCCTTGGATACGTTCGACCGAATCCCCTCGCGCAAGCTAGATGAGTACTATTATCGTCCGGCCGCTCCCAGGGCAGCCGCCAGTCCCCCACCGGCGCGGAGACGGTCCTTTCGACGCTCCCGCGAGCCAGACTACTACGAGGAGATCCGCATCGCAGAACCAGATTATTACGGCGACGAGGAATATCGCGGTTTCCGGGAACGAACTCGCGCTTCCGCGCACCCGCGTCGCTCGGGCAGTCATTTCCGCGAGCGGGTAGTCGAAGAGAAGGTTGAAATCGACAAACCGTATCCTCGTAAAGGCAAGACCAGGGTCCCCCGAAAGTTAATTCACACTCATGCAATTCGTGAGCTTGGTTACCCTTATGAGGAAGAGGTACGTGTCCTAAGGTGGAGCAGATGTGGATTGCATCCACCTCGACGTTGACTGACTCGCGATAGGGTGACATGGTCATTATCCAACTTGCGCTTTCCAAGGACCAAATCGATGAAGTGATCAGTCGAAGTCGCACGATCAAGCGCCGGACCGAAAGCAAGTGACCACGTGCCCAAGACTTAGAAAGTATATGAACTAACAGATCTCCCAGCTCGGATCATCCACACCTCGCCGTCTCCCGTACGGGATAAGACAAAAGACAGGACAGTGGAACGAGTCGCCATGGAGGCCTATTCGCCCCGGACAAGCTACAATACCCTGATTGTTGAGCCGTCGCCCTCACGGCACCGATCGCGAACGCGTCAATACGATATCTCGGAGCGGAAAGTGACGAGAGCTGTCTCCCGTACGCGGTCTATTTCGGTTCATGGCCGCCGCCGTGGCCTGTCATCGCCTGTACGCATGGTCGAGCCCTATGCTGAGTCCAGCAGCTCTCATGCAGGCCCGCTCCTCGTGGTGCGTCCCCGAGACAATGACGAAGATATCCGTGAATATATGCCATTGGCGCGACGAAGCGGTGAAGTGACCCGGAGGACGGAGTTACTGACCGATGGCGACTACGAAGAGGTGACTGAGACGAAGAAAGATCGTAAAGGTAAGTTGTGTCTTGTTCGAAGAGAGCGATGAGTTGAATTCTGAGTCGTCCGACCCTAGGTCCCAACCCTCGGATCCTCCGTGCGATGATGGCGACCCTTACCTAAATGTGGCCGCTTCGAGACTTTCTTACGCGATTATTCGTTACGACTTACCGATTTATATCATGCGTTACGATTCATTGATCTAGACGTTCAGCAATGATTCCTCTGTATGATACAATACCAAGTTGGCTGTGACTTCAGGGTGTTCGACTGGGGTTCTCGGGGTTTTCGGCTTTGACATTAATGATAATAATGACCAATGTCTGCATGTGTGTGTTTTTCTTTTTCTCCTTTGTGCTGTTGATATTGTGTTTTTCTGTGTCTTTCTGTGTCTTTTTATTTTATTTCGGGTTGTGAAGGATGCAGGGACGGCAACCAGAATGGCATACATACATTTATACCTTAGTTACAATAGTTAATTGAATGTAATTTATTGTGAAACGTGGCGGTGCAGTTGAACTTCATTAAAGGCGGTGAGCGTGCCTGGGGCCTCGACTGCGTGATCTGCCAGCACTCATAAACCAAACAAATCCTCGTGGTCTGCCTAAGGACAAGTTTGCCGTCTTGAAGTCATCTTTCTTCCCGATTATCACTTTTCAGTCGGATTGTCTTGACTTACAGTATGGACAAAGTGCAGGCGTTCGGAAAGAACCTTAGGTGAGATGAAATGACTTCCGAGGCTGCTATTATCCCACACCCCTCCATTGTCGCTTTTACCAGTAATAGCCCTCAACATCCAAAGCCCTCTGCTGACATGTTTCTAATCCTATATTGCTTTTGCGGGTAGTGCGAGCTTTTCGCCTTTCGCTGCGCGCACGCAGCAGATGATCAAAGAGCAGTTGGGTCAAGCCGAAGACAAGACTCAACTTCCAGATGAGTACCTTGAGCTTGAGAAGCGCGTGGACGCTCTTAAGTTGGTCCACCAGAAACTCCTTCAGGTGACGTAAGTGACAAATCCCTAAAAGGCCCTGGAAAGGGCCTGCTGCTTTCACATGATTATAGCGCTGACCAATAGCGTACAGTTCTCAGTACTCTAACGAGGCCTACGACTACCCACCCAACATCCGCGAGTCCTTCAACGACCTAGGCCGGACCATCGGTGAAAAGGTTCAGCTTCTCTCTCAAGCTTCTTCCCCTGCGGAGGCCCAGGCTGCCCTGACTGCCCCTCCCTCGGCCAAGCCCCAGCCTAAGACGTTCAACCATGCCATTGCCCGCGCCTCTCTGTCCGGATCGCAGACTCTGGCGCAGAGTTCCACCGGCGAGGATCCTCTGGCCACTGCCCTGGAGAAGTATGCGCTGGCCTCGGAGAAAGTGGGTGAGGCCCGTCTGTCGCAGGATGGACAGATCCAGTCGCGCTTCCTCGCTGGGTGGAACACGACCCTCAACACCAACCTGATGTTTGCGGCCAAGGCGCGGAGAAACGTCGAGAACGCCCGTCTTATGCTGGACTCAGTCAAGGCCAGCAAGAAGGCGGCTGCTAGGGGTGATCTGGACAACCTGAGCGAGGAGGCCCGTCAGGAGATCGAACAGGCCGAGGATGAGTTCGTCAGCCAGACCGAGGAGGCTGTGAGCGTCATGAAGAATGTAAGTTGCAGATTCTGTAGGTGCTGCGGGGAGGTGTTACTAACTGACTACAAGGTTCTGGACACTCCTGAGCCTTTGAGGAACCTGGCGGACTTGATCGCCGCTCAACTTGAGTTCCACAAGCGGGCTTATGAAATCCTCAGCGAGCTGGCTCCTGTGGTCGATGGTTTGCAGGTTGAACAAGAGGTATGGTCCTTTGCGTCGTTTTCAGGATGTTTATAACTAACTTGTCATAAAGGCTAGCTATCGCAAGAGCCGTGAGGGAGCTTAGAACACCCTCTTGAATCTATTTATTCTTTCACTCCTTCGTTACGTTCTTCTTTTGGCCAGCTGTTATGGAACCGTCGGATTACGCTGTGAACTACCCCCTGATGCACTATGAAGATGTTTTATATCCCCAATTTATGGATATGTAGGGTCATTTGTGGCTCTATTGATGCGTTAAGTTGGTTTGTAGACTGTAAAGCAAGCCTTGTAAGCCTGAGAGCTGTCTAGTAGTGGGCGAATAAACATCATCGCTCTGCGTTAACAGCATGATGTAAACAAAAATGAACCCAATAGACAGCATGAACAGTCACATACTAAATCCAAAAACCTACCCCATGTAATCTCTCATCAGAAACAAGCCCTACGTAAGAACAATCCCATTCTGCAACTCATTACCGCCTTCCACCCAGAATCTCTGCCTCAGGCGCCAACACCACCTACAAGCTCCCCCAGCCTAGAGCTCCGACATCCCATACCTTTATCCCGCGGAGAGTCCACCTTAACGACAACAATCCTCCCACCACCGAGTCAACGTCCAGCGTTCTTGCTCGTCTCGGTCCACGCCAAATCCATCGCCCCTTACGAGTTAAGCGATCCATTCTCTCTCCTCAAAGGCAACACCGATTCCCGCACCGGTGGAGAGAACACCAGGAGATACCTCGAATTGCGAACAGATACAACCCACCGAACGAAGCCAGTATACCTGCTTCTACAGTATCGGAACTACTAACCCAATCACCGATCAACCTCAAACCAAAAAAAAAAAGAAGAAGGGAAGAAGAAGACACCGGCTGGTCCCTGTGTCCGAGTGCATTGACCGTGCCCTCATACTCTACGTACAATTCACCGAACCACTAGCCATTCGAAGCAGAATAACCGAGATACCAAAATGGCGAACGGGTACGTCTAACTACCCCTTATAATCTCCTTACCCATTCTCTTAAAACACCAAGAAGAAGGAAAGGCTAACGGAACAAAACCAGGTGGAGCTTAATCATCGGTCTGATCGTCATCGCCGTCGCGTCCGTCGTGGCTTGGATATTCAGTCCTAAGGGCGAGAACCAGACGTATGTATCCCTCCTTTGATTTTCTCTTCGAATCTGGGTCTGTGTCTAACGAATGTCTTAAGGCTCTGGCGGAGTACGCTTATTCTCTCGTTTGTGTCGTGTTATTTGATGTGGGGTATGTCTTCCCTCTCCCTTTCTTTTTCTGTTCCCTTTGTGCTGGGTTTGGGTATGGGTTGAGGGGAATGAGAAGCAATGTGCTGATTTATGATATGTGCAGCAATTACGTTTTTGGCGCAGTGGCATCCGCTTATTTCGCCGAAGAGGGCGGATATTAGACCTGATCGGGTACCGCAGTAATTTTTCCTTATTGGGTTCTTGGTTGAGGGGGCTAGGATATGTTAGGTTGGGTTTGGAGGGTAGATGATTGAGGTGGTTTATGGGTGTTTTGTATAGTTATCTTGTGTATGCTTGGTACTACTTTTACTTTTCATGTCGCTGCATTGATGTTTTCTCAGCGGTTATTCATAGATTCTCATGAACAGGATGAGTTTCATTTTTTCCATTTTGAGATCTAGTATGTATTTCCGTCATATGTTAGCTAACTCCGATTGCTCCTAGGATGACTCTCTGTACTGTCCATCGAGCCATTAGTCCGGCAACTGCTAGTGTTACAGCGCGGAGGTACCCGCATCCTAAGAGGACATATAGCGCTTCGATGTTACTCAACAGCACCAGATGCGTATCGGCTGCCCCCAGCGAAAAAAGTGAGCCTGTCAGCTCAACAAAGTTTGCTAGGTAACTTGTCGGCACTGACTGAGGCAGCATCTGAATCAAACTTTCTAGAAGTGTTGACGAGGCTGGCGATGGAGACCCCGCTATTCCCGACGAGCCTGTTGTGGTGGTTGCCGCGGGAGCAATACCGTTCAGCGCGTGCGGTGAGACATTGCCCGGAGTCACTCGACTTGTCCCTACGCTTCTGTCGGTAGGTGTTTGAGATGCAATGCCGCTGCCGTCGGGGCCCCAGATGACAAGCAGTATCGGGAACAGTTTGGCACAACTGCTAACGAGAAGTGCCGTGCTGATCGCGGTAGGACTGGCGGGAGATGGAGGAGGTAGCGGCTGAATGCTCTGGATTGGAGCTGTAGAGGCGCGACGCAAAGGAGGTGGCGGGAATGAACCTTGAGATGCTAGAAGGACGGCGTAATTATCATTTCCCGTACTGTTTGCGGTGGAGAACCCTCCGCCCGCTGATGGAGTGTCATAAGAGCCTTGCCGACTGAGCCTAGGTGGGCTCAACATGGATGCTGATGTGGGGGATAGTTGGGAATGCGTATTCGTGATTTGAGATGGAGGAGAGGTATGTACCGGTGTCGAGGGGGTGGAGAGAGGGCTTTCTGTCGTGGTAGTCGTCGGGTTGTTGCCATTTTGCTTCAAGCCTCGAGGTGCTGGGGCAAGGACTGAAGCTAGGGCACGGATAGTGAGGTGATGGGCAAGAGTCGCAAGCGCATTTAGACCCAAAAAGAAAAAGTACTGGACAATGATCGGTGCGCGAGAGAGGAAAGTAGTAGCCAATGAAGGAGACTTCTCAATGCGTGCCCATGTCAGGTAGACGTCAAACAAAAGTAGAAGGACTCCTAGACGAATTATAGATCTCTAGCAAACAAATAATTTAGTCAGTTGAATAAACCCCAATTCTACGGAAACAATAGACTAGAAGAGAGCGCGAACGAGGGATAAATAGACGTACATCGAATTGGTTGTTGTCCCCTCCAAGCCTATTAAAGAGGAGATGGCGATAGACCTTCCGCGGTCAGTATGCTAGTATTCCGGACAAGCCATCACTTCAGTGTGCATACCTGCGGCTTGATCAAAACGAGATCAATGAAGATCACGACAAAGTCATATTCAACATACTTATCCGCAAATCGCTGGCAGCGTGGACATTGTGTCAAGCGCACGCCTTTGCCTAATGAGCGATCGTCGGCACGACTGTAAGTGCTGTACAGATGCGAGACGGGGTACGAGCACTCGATGCAGATGGGCATCATGTCATTGACTTCTAGTCATCCTGAGATGCATAGTCAATGTCTCCCTCAGGAGAGATCAAGGGATCTTCATCGCGAGAGAATCGCGGCGGCAGTTCGGTCTCTAGGCCGAAGGCGGTGAGGGTCCATGTTAAATATAAATATCTATTGGGGATATATTCAAGAGGTCAATCTATATACATTCATGCCCGAACCCCTGCTGCACTCGGTGCAGATTATATACTAGTTCCAGGCAAAAGAAAGGCCAAAAAGTCTATATGTCCATCAATCAACAACACCCGTATCGTCAGCCCAGCTCGGCTGAATGCTCCGACACACTTGCTCGTAATCGCAAAACCTTTGCGAATTCTCCGTTAATCCTGGAGTCGTCCAGAACATAGTCCAATTAGTGTCAGATAGCTTCCACGTCCCCGTAGAGCGCTCGAAGTACCACTTATTTACTGGGTTGTCCTTGCGACTGCGCCAGCACACCCCGTTGGGGAAACATGAGCGAACCATAGCATTGAACACAATATCGGCCACACCGCCGGCGCCTTGGCTGCGTTTTAAGACGGCAAATTTGTCCAGGTATGGGACCATCCGAGCTTCACTGGCCGGGCTACCATCGTCTTCCACACCCGGCGGCAGCTCCCACGTGAGGATAGCACCACCTTCGTACTCTCCAGCAATGATCAGTCCCGCCAAGCGATCGTTAACACGGTTAAGATAATCTTGGACGTCCAGTTTACGGTTGAAGGAGTCTTCGATCAAATGAACTAATCGCGGGAGGTCGATGCTCGGATCATCCAGCGTCAGCCGTGGCCGATTTTGCGCCGTCCACACCTCAACTCGTGGATTGGGAATCATCGTGAGAGGCATGCCTCGCTTGACAAAAGTTGTGTGAGAACTTGGGGAATTGATGGAGCCTCGTCTACGGTTCATCGCCTCTCGTCGGCTCACGGGCAGTGAAGAGGAAAGCAGCGGTTTGTCTGTGAGTAGGTTGTGAATGAGTGGGTTTCGCTGCCGTCGAGTGCCCACAGCAGAGACATATGAAGGGTTAGCCTGGGGTGTCCTAGCTGAGTTCGAAACTTCCAGCGGTGAGGTAATAATCCCTGAGGACGCCGATGGGAGCATAGCAAGCACATTTTGCGACAACTGCAGGTTGTCCAGGTGCCTCTCCAAAGGGTCCTGAACGAAGGTATCTTTCCGTTGTGGCGTGGTTGCTGTACAAGCTTCACTGGACTGTACGTGAAGTAACTCATTCTTGATATCATCAAATTCCTGCTCCATATTGATGAAAACGTGCGATGTTTGCGGTCCTCGGAAGGAAGGAATCCCTCCGAGAGGATCCAGGAGAATTACTCGATCCAATGAGACCTCCTTTTGCAGCTTAGCGATTTTCTGCGCTGTGAGCCAAGGGTCTTCATCAGGGTCGGGACGCATCGCCAGACCGGCAAGCTCTTTCGTGAGGGCCAGAATGGCATCATTTGCAGATATGGTAACTGCCTTAGGAACATCTTCCGTGTAGGCAATAGGGGCAAGAACCACAATTTGACCGTCGCGGAGCGGATTAAGGAGCGCCTTTCTGGATAGAACGGCGGGAAGTTCCGGAAACATCGGGGACAGAGACAAGACCGAGTCGAGATGGGCAGACTTTGAGTCTGGTTGTGCATCTACTGCAATTGAAATACGTTCGGCTTGTTCTGCAGCAACCCTGCGTAAGACATTGGCATTGTCCGCAGTTCCAGGGTCAACCACAACACAACAAGCCATCCCTAGGCGGCTCAGCTGGGACAGGGTCTTGGCTACTCCACTGATAATAGTGTCATCAAGTAGCTGCGGTGTCCTGAGTTTAATCAGGGCTAGATGGAGTCTTCCCTCTGGCAATTCTAACGGTGGTGGGAGGGGCGTTGAGTCATGCCTGAAGACCGGACTATCATACACAGACCGCGAGGCTCCATAGAATGAACCCAGGTTAACACCCGACGGTAATGATTGTGTTACCGTTTCTTTCGAATGTCCGGTGGTTGGTTTTGTTTGCGCTTTCGGAGGATGCTGTGCTTTCAGGCGAGCCAGATACGATTTGGCCTCTCGTTTCGTAGACGCGGAGTTCAGCAGACTAAGGAAAAATTCCTATAGCCGGAAAATCCATTGAAGTAGTCAGCGGATACGTCCTGCAATTATTGGTACTGGGCGACCATCGTACACGATCCAATAATTTTTCCTTGGCCCGACGACCTAGTCGGTCATAGCTTTTGCTGCTGGACGAAAACTCGGCACTTTGGTTGATCGGCCGATCGGCGGTGGAAGAGAAGGACCGGCAATTGGGAGTTCCCAATGTGGGCTGGCCGACAAAGGAGTAGGTTTGTTGCTGCTACAGGACGTCAAGGTCAATTGGAGAGCAATGGCAAGGAGAGAGGATTTGATGCTCACCTTTAGTAGAGAGGACTTCGCAGTCCGCGGCCAAGTCAGCGCCCTAGAACTCATGTTTCATTTCCGTCGATGGTGAAAGAAGCTGATTCCAGGAATGAATACATAGGAGTTGGCGAAGGAAGAAGCCTGAAGAAGAAAGACGGTACAGAAGGAGAGCAGCAAAGAGGAGTGAGGGGGCGCTGGATATTCGGAGGAAACAAAAATGAGTCGATGCGGATAATGACGCATTCCGTTCTCGGCTTCTGATTGGCTCCGATAACGCCCGTTGTTCGGAGATTGATAAAAAAAAAAAAAAAAAAAAAAGGGAAATCTCCACAGTTAAGGTTCATGACCATGATCACCTTGTAGCACACGAATCCATGCACTGTATTCGGAAGTAGTGTCTATACTTGAACTCCCATTATTGATTACGAACCCTCGGTTTGATCAGCAGAGTGCAGCACTGCTAGAGATTGTGACATTAATAAATTTAGACCCGGCATTGCAGAATACAGAGTAGACGTGTTATAAGTCTGGAGTATGTTGACTCAAACTAGGACCCATTCGTGTACGTAATCGATTGCTTCTTATTCAAATAGTCTTAGAATATGTCAGGATGTGGTTCTCTTGGCTGTTCAGCCGTTCCGGGGTGGTCATGAACAATCGTGGTAACTTCGTCTCCTCATACCTAGCTCCACGGATTATCATCTGCGCAATGGCCTGTGCTGAGAGGAAGACCTGCGGCATTCCATGGCCGTTAAAGCCGGCAATCACCAACTGGCAAGGTTTGTTGGGGATGTGTCCAATATGCGGCAAGGAGTCGGTGCTATAACCCATTACTATGTGCAAAAAGTCAGCACCAGCTTTTCAACCAAGTCACGAAAGAGCTATAATAAGAAGAGACGCACTTCCCGTCCACACTCGGTCGATATATGCCCCTGTGTCCTCCCAGCCGTGGAAGTGCCGTTGCATATAATTGTCAAAGTACCGCGCAGCAGACTCTATCAATCTGCTGTCATCTGTATTGTCGTACCACTCGCTGGAGTCATGGAAAAATGTGGACTTTCCCCCGCCAACGACAATACTGCCATCTGGTCGGGGAATCAGGTAATCATAATCCCAGGCATTGAAACGCAATGTGTAAGAGCAATTCAGCGGGGTTTTCGGCGGATTGGGCACCACAATCCGACTACAGACCCCTCGTACAGGGACAATCTTGTCTTTGTACTCGGGTGCGATGGCAGACGTATATGCATTACTGGCGAAAACAACCCATTCTGCGCGAATTGAACCTCGACCAGTCACGACAGTCCAACGACCATCAATATCAGGGGTTTCGGAGATGCGGAGCACGGGTGTTTGCGTTTGGAGGTTGACGCCAGCCGAGACAGTTCGCTCCAAGAGTTGAGTGATAAATTTATATGGCCAAAGTCGCCCTGTGCGACAGCGGAAGCAGCCCCGGGCGCCTTTCACTCCAGATACCTACGCAGGGGATGAGTATTCATTGGAATCTGCAGTGACTGGACTGGTACTCACGGATTCCGCAGTCTCTTTCGGAGTGAAATTAGCCTCTGTTGCTGTAAGGGCTCCCTGGGAAAGAAGAGATTCGTATCCCGTCTTGAGTTTGGCGCAATGATTATCGTCAAGCTGCACATCAATGACCTCGCCGAAGTCTAGGTCACAATCAATCTTCTCCTCTTCTACACAAGACTGAACCGCTGCCATATGCGCTAACTCGAAAGCGGCCACTTCTTCTGCTGCATCAATTCCATATTTATCTGCCAGGGTACTGATTTGGTAATATACATCAGGTTTCAGATGGCCACCTAAGGGGGTCAGATGTCAGAATCAGCATTTCATGAGTTGCCTAGATTTAGTTGTGACTTGCCATTGCGACCCGTAGCCCCCGAGCAAGCCTGACGGGCTTCCAGTATTACTATAGAAGGTTTATCAGCTGACGAGGATTGACTAAGGCGCATACAGTGGTAAGCAGTTGATACGCCTGCATATCCTGCCCCAACGATGACAATATCACTTGCATCAGGCAGCACCTCGGTTGAGCGATGACTATCGAGACAATGAAGCTCGGTGCGCCAGAATGAAGTCATGCCATTGTTGACAGGAAACGCTTCTGCCATGGTAGCAAGGAAATCGTTTTAGGATGAGATCGACAGTGTTTCAGTGTGTGCTTTGCTTTCCTGGTTTGGTACGCTCTGAAGGACTCCTTACATGTTCTGTTGTAGAAGTAAGGCTCGGGCACACACCCACTACTGCATGTATGCAAGTGCGGAGAAACCAATCAACGAACACTATGTTCTTGGGTAAAGGATAGACCATGACGAATCTCCGGTATGGCAGTTTATTCTCTATCATGAGGTATGTTATCAATTTACCACCCAATTGGTGGTAAACATTTACGCAGCGTGTGTAAGTGTGAGTTGATTCCTGAGAAGAAGACAGCAGGTAATCTTGTCAGAAAATTAAACCCTTGGAGGATCCTTGCTGCCCTGAGACGTACGGCACGTGTTCCATGTCCCGGTTTGAAGTAGCAGCAATACCACTGCAGTACTTGTAGTGTGACAAGTACTAGTAGTTCCATGCTTTAACTGGCACCTGGCAACATATCTCATTCTCGTACTCTACCAATCACCAGAAGTATTTACTACAACTAGTAGTTGTAGTACCGACTAGTAAAACTCGTGCTCCGTACGGGACCCATCCAGTTACGGGGCAGAAACCGTCAAATTTCTCCATATCTCCCCGTCCCCAGCCTACCCACCCGTCAATGTTACGCGTAGGCCACCTAGATAAATTACATACGAACATGACTTGCATTATCAGTATCAGTCAATAATACCCCGCGCTTGGGTTCGGCAATCTTACTTCACCGGATGGAAAGCAATCAATCAAAATCCTGGGAACCAAATAAAATTAATCTCGGTAGTAAGACTTTTTAGTCCCTGAAGTTTCTGACTATCTGCAGGGGGATCGATCGACCGATACTTCTAGTACCTAAAAATCATTGGATAGTGGATTAGATCCTTCAGGAACATCCATAATCCTCGATCCTTTATTGCTTTTCTTTCTCTGCTCTCCTCTCTCTCTTTTTCTGGTCTCTTTTTTGTATTCCTTTTGTTCCGTGGGTAAAGAAAAAAGACAGCCAATCATACTGTGCCCGGGTCAGACTTCCACAATATCTTTCATTTGCCTCAAAGAGTGAGTGGCAATCAAACGCCTCACTGTATCCACCAGCCTTTGGCACACAATAATCCACTCACATTCCCTTACGTGCGTTTTACAAGATCTGGTTGGTAAACTGCACTTTCCAGTTCCTAACTTAACAACCTCCCTTCATTCAGGCTTGACTGGTGGCTTGCGTCTTTTGGCTTACGACCCGGCCCTAAGCTTCTGGAACTGCAACCCGACTCAGGTTCTTATCGCCCGTCCGCATCAGAGCTAATTTTTTGATCCCCACCATTTTCCGAGGATTCACGCCCCTCGATTCGACTCTTTTTCATCCCTCTTAGGGTCCCCTTCAGCCAATCCTTTCCACAATCCTGCGCCTTCAGCAATCCCTGTCCGCTTGGACTTTGTCTCCCTCTCTTTGTGTACCTCTTGCTGCTTTTACATTTTACAAATTTTCTCCCTATTTACCCTGCAAATTTAAGGAACGTCGGCTTGCGACCTGTTGAAAATCGAATCCTCAGATCGACAGATAATGTCCGATTATACCGCTGATAAGTCTGCTGCAGACCAGCCCATCAATGGGTTCAAGCCGTTATCAAACGCGGACGGGTTCTCCTTGCCTACTACCGGGGATGACCTCTCACGTCTGAGCGCCCGTGGAGATTTTTCAATGGCCAACGGGATCCCCATGGAGGAGGTGGATGATGATGACGACGAAGAGGTCGACGAAGACTACGTTGCAGTTGACCATGACGATATTAACGAATTTCCTTACTGGCTCCGTCGCCCGCCTGTGCATCAACGCACAAAGTTGGACGAGTTGCATCCTTTTGTACAGGTCTTGACTGTGTCGAATGTGGATGACTGTGTCAACGTGGAGAGCGCGTTTCCCGAACAAGAGCGCTGTTCCCGAGAGAAGGTAAGGACATATTTTCTACCCTAACTTTACAATTTGTCGCCTGGCTGACTCGGCGTCAAAGTTTGTATATCGCTTGAACCGATGCCCCGAACTTTGCTTGGGCCTCTTCACACTCCCTGTCTTAGGAGAGGACCAGCCGAAGCCTCGCCCGACCTTGGTTGGACACATCGTTGCGACTCGCATTTCGACTCCGTTTGTGACCGACAAAGCTATGGAGCTCCCCGCGAAATGGCAAACCGAGCGCATGACTGTGGAGAACGGAGAGACCGTCGGCCATGACGAATATGGTAGCACGATTGCGATCCATTCCTTGGCTGTTTTGCCGGAGCATCAAGGCAAGCAGGTTGCCAGCACGTTGTTGAAGTCCTACATCAACAGGATCAGGGAAGCACAAATCGCCGAGCGTATTTCTATCATAGCCCATGATTACCTTGTGCCATTCTACGAATCTTTTGGATTCGAGAACCGTGGTCCTAGCAAGTGTCAGTTTGGCGGCGGCGGCTGGACAAATCTGGTGAGTGAAGCCTTTCTGAAACGTACCATTACACGCAGCCTGTAATTGACCAACTCTAGGTGTTGGAATTCATCGGAGAGTAAATTATCATCATGAAGGACGGTTATGATGGCAGCGAATGATGCTGTGCCTAGTTGACATGTCTTCCTCTTACCTGATCATTTTTCCTCTTGTCTCTTTTTTTCCCTTTGATTATATCTTCCTTTTCCACTTTTCTTTAGTTTCCCCTTTGTTGTTTTTGTTCACAATTCCCACGCGACATTTGACGCATGTTATGTTGAAACACTGGGTTTGGTCTTTTTACATGATGGGTTCAAGAGAAAAGCAACGGAGTTTGTCTGGGCTACGATGGTTCTGGGACAGATACCCCATGCTGATGACGACCATGAATAGGCGGCTAGTTTCAGGTCAGGGCAGGAATATTTGTGTATCATAGTCCCGCGGTAGTTCAATGTACATGATCATGATAGAGAGCAATTCAAGAGGGAAAAAACAATCAACAATCAAAATGAGTAGAAAGAAACGGCAGTAATACTGGTTACTATAGTAGTTATCTGGACGGGTCTCTTTTTTTCTCTCGGCTACCAGAAGGGAAAAACGTTCCCCACATTGCGACTCTCACCGCCCGTCAAAACTTTGCGCCGACCGCCCGGAATATTTTTTTTTTCTTTTTTGTTCAGGAAGTGCTTCGACTCGGAGACTTCAAAATCTTATCATCACCTCTGGGATATTCTTGAGAGTCGTATTCGGTACTTCTCAGGTTGCCCATCATGAAGACCACTTGGAAGGATGTGAGTTATTTTGGTTGCGCCAGAAATGCTGCCGTCATGCTCCAGAACTGTCAAACTGATAGAGTACTTTTTTTCAGATCGCTCCTGTGCCCACGAGCCAGGAATTTTTGGATGTCGTTCTCAGCCGTACGCAGAGACAGCTGCCGACTCAGATTCGCGCTGGCTTCAAGATCAGCCGTATCAGAGGTATTTAGCAATCCCCGGTCGTCAATTTCGGAACAAAGTGATTGTGATCCGAAATAACAAGATAAAATTCGGATTTTGCTGATACGAATTTTGCCCCCGCTGCTTAGGCTTTTATACCCGAAAGGTCAAATATACCCAAGAGACATTCTGCGAAAAGTTCCAGGCTATTCTAGATGGATTCCCCCGGCTCCAGGACATTCATCCTTTCCGTAGGTTTTTGGGCTTCAAATATTCTCCCGGTGCGATTGTCTAACAGTTACTAGACAAGGACTTGATGAACACACTTTACGATGCCGACCATTTTAGAATCGCTCTGGGTCAAGTTTCTACCGCCAAACATCTCATTGAGACTGTTTCCCGCGATTATGTCCGTCTCATCAAATATGCCCAGTCTCTGTTCCAGTGTAAGCAGCTGAAGCGCGCCGCCCTCGGTCGCATGGCCACCATTTGCAGACGTCTCAAAGACCCTCTGGTCTACCTCGAGCAAGTCCGTCAACATTTGGGCCGTTTGCCATCCATCGATCCTAACACCCGTACTCTCCTGATTTGCGGGTACCCCAACGTCGGAAAGTCCAGCTTTTTGCGCAGCATCACCAAGGCCGATGTTGACGTTCAGCCATATGCATTCACAACCAAGAGTTTGTTCGTTGGTCATTTCGACTACAAGTACTTGCGATTCCAAGCCATTGATACCCCCGGAATTCTGGACCACCCTTTGGAGGAGATGAACACCATTGAAATGCAATCCATTACCGCCATTGCCCATCTTCGCTCCGCGGTCATGTACTTTATGGATTTCTCTGAACAGTGTGGCTACTCTGTCGCCGACCAAATCAAGCTGTTCCACAGTATCCGCCCGCTATTTGCCAACAAGATCGTCTTCCTTGTCGTCAACAAGATTGATGTCAGACGCCCCGAGGATTTGGAACCCGAATACCAGGAAGAGCTCCAATCGATCCTCAAGTCTGGAGATGTGGAAATGTTGCAGTTGTCTTGCACCACTACTGAGGGTGTAACTAACGTGAAGAACGCCGCTTGCGACAAGCTACTGGCCGAGAGAGTGGCGCAGAAACTCAAGTCTGGAACAAACAGTTCTGGTACCCCCGGTGGACGTCTGGGCGATGTCCTGGCCCGTATCCATGTTGCACAGCCCATGGGTGGTGTCCAACGTGAAACCTTCATCCCTGAGGCCGTTAAGACCCTCCAGAAATACGACAAGGATGATCCTAACCGGAAGAAGTTGGAGAGGGATATTGAGGAGGAGAACGGTGGTGCTGGTGTTTACAACATTGACCTCAAGAAGACCTACGACTTGGCCGATGACGAATGGAAGCATGATAAGATTCCCGAAGTCTGGAACGGCAAGAACATCTACGATTTCGTGGATCCCGATATTGAGCAGAAATTGGCCGCCTTGGAGGAGGAGGAAGAGAAGCTGGAAGCCGACGGTTACTACGATTCTGATGAGAGCGTGGAAGATGCTGAGGATGCCGACACCCGCATGAAGGCAGACCTGATTCGCGAGAAGCGGGCTTTGATGCGCAACGATGCCAAGATGCGCAAATCTCTCAAGAACCGCGCACAAATCCCTCGCAGCGCCAAGGCTAAGTCGCTGTCCCAGATGGAGGATGCTCTCGAAGAGGCCGGCTACGATGTCGATGCTGCTTCCGCCCGTGCCCGCTCCAAGAGCCAAACCCGTGGACGTACCACTACTCGCGATGCCGATGGCGACGATGCGATGGATGTCGACATGTCCGACCCTCGCCAAGCCATTGCCAAGGCCAAGGGTCGTGCCCGTAGCCAGGCAGCAACCAACCGTCTCCTGGACGGTGTTACCGATACCACGGCTCGCAGCAAGGCCGAGCGTCTGAAGAAGCTGGGCCAGAAGAAGATGAACCGCATGGCAAGAGCAGGAGAAGCTGATCGCCACACTACTGCATCTCTCCCCAAGCACTTGGTATGTCATCACCGCGACCCTTTTTACCCCTGTCACTCATTCACTAACGTTGCCTCTAGTTCACCGGCAAGCGTACCATCGGCAAGACTCAACGTCGGTAAAGGCTTTGTCTTCAAGTGCCGAGTGCACGATGAGACAATGTCACCACCCCTTAATATATCTCATCTTCTACATGTCATGAACTGGGTGTCAAAAAACAGGGCGTCGGGGGTTATGTTTCTTCATGTTTTGATTGTTTGTTACAGTCAACGGTCTCTGGATGAATTATACTGCTGCGTAAATACCTGGGGTTGTTCCGACCCAACCGAATCAGCATTTATCGGCTTGGTTGATTTAAATATTTTGATGAACGCGAAGACGAAGATAGAAATAAAAATTGATCATTTTGCCTTGATTTACTTTCATTTAGTCACTTATTCGCGGTGTATCACTTACTAGAGGCTCAATGCATTTCTATTTGGCATTAGTACCCCCAGAGATATACAACTGTTCACCATAGATAACTTGTCCTATTAGTACTGGCATCTATATTGCCATACATTCGTAAAGATTTCATTTTGAGTGTTATACCCCTATCATAGGATGGCGCTCGCCGAGGATGAATAATAGTCTTTTACATTGAATAAGGAGCTATTTTTCATAGATTATATTATTTTTATTTCTCTTAAACTGCATAAGCTCGTAGGTTTTGCTTTGCTGATTTATCCACCCAAAACGCCAGTAGGTTCCTTAGTTCCAAAAGTCATGCCATATTCATGGCCCCTCAACATATGTACTCATGCATGCATGCATTCACATCGGTATATTCAGAGCAAACAAAAGAAGGAGAAGAGTTGCGCAACAACATTAAAAAAGGTTACAGAGGACGACCCAAAACACAAAAACGTTGTATCAATGCGTAAGCGACGGCCGTAGCTGGTTCATCAGACATGATACCATTTACTCGCGGATCTCGGTGGCGGGCTCGCTGTGCTCAGCCCGACCCTCCTGCTTGGGGGAAGCGGGGGGTCCGTGGAGGTCGCGAACGATGCCCTCCGGGGGCGTCCAGCTGGCACTCTTCCAGGGCTTGACGTGGAGAACATACATGGTGTCGACTTCCTCAAGGGTACGACCCTGGGTCTCGTTGACGAAGAAGAAGACGACAAGTACAGCGGCGAAGCAGCAGCCTGCGAAGACGTAACCGTAGGCGAAGTCGATGGCGCTGGAGATGAAGGGAGTGAAGAAAGAGATCAAAAAGTTCCAGGTCCAGTTGGCGGCAGTGGCAAGACCAATGCAGACAGCACGGTAGCGGGCAGGGTACATCTCACCACAGATAGCCCACACAATAGGACCCCAGGTGGTGGCAAAGCCGACGATGAAGAAGCAAGTGAACACAATCATAGCGGTACCAGCCTGAGGGGTGTTGGGAGGGTTCTCCAAGTCCAAGGCGAAGTGACCGATGGAGGCCCAGATCATGAAGCAGATGAACATCCAGGAGGCACCGACCATCAGACTGTTACGACGACCGAAGTGCTCAACAACATAGAGACCAGGAAGGGTCATGCCGAAGTTAACGGCACCCAGAATGATCTGGGTGACGTAGCTGTTGTTCAGACCGGTAGAAGTGAAGATGGTGTTACCGTAGTAGAAGAGGAAGTTGGCTCCAGTGAGCTGCTGCAGTGACTGCAATGCAATTCCCAGCATGACACGGTAGAACATACGGGGACCGGTGAAGACTTCGAAAATGCCAGCCTGTCCGGCAGCCTTCTCCTCCTCGAGCTTGTCCTTCATGTCCTTCATTTCCTGGGCGATGCACCGGTGGTTGGCGCTGACACCGTAAAGCTTGCACATAACCTCACGGGCTTCTTCGACACGACCGTTACGGTAGGCATAACGAGGAGACTCGGGAAGGAACAAAGTACCAACACCGAGGATCAAGGGCCAGGCGAAGCCGATGCCCATGGTGATACGCCAGGAAGCAGTACCGTTGATGGATTCGGTACCAAAGTTGACAAGATAAGAGATGAAGATACCGAAGGCAACAAACAGCTGGAAGGCGCTGACCATGGCACCACGGACCTGACGAGGAGCAGACTCACTCTGGTACATAGGGACGATGCTGGACAGAGCGCCGACACCCAGACCG
The DNA here is from genome assembly GCF_009193585.1 of Aspergillus caelatus. Lineage (NCBI taxonomy): Eukaryota > Fungi > Ascomycota > Eurotiomycetes > Eurotiales > Aspergillaceae > Aspergillus > Aspergillus caelatus. The sequence goes on from NW_022475383.1 coordinate 36,547, forward strand.
GCCACCCAACGACCCATAGCAACTTGGACCCAGTTGTCGTCGGTAGCGATCTGGATGATGATACCAACCATGTGAATCACCGACCAGAAGGAGATAGAGTACTTGCGACCAATGCGATCGGCGATAGGGGCAGCGACGAGGGCGCCAATCATAGTACCAATGGACAACTGTAGCCACGTTAGTTTGATCCTCATTCGCATAGTCAAGTGTCGAATCTATGGACTTACCAAACCGACAATCAAACCATTACGCACATTGCTGAAAGCGTATGTTCCATCAGCATGTTGTTCCGCAAAGCGCATCTTGAAATCATTCATAGTCGTAAAGCCAGCAATTTGACCTGAGGTGAAAGTCAGCAAGAAGCATGGTAGATTCTCCACGAGGAAGTTGACATACCGGTCGAGTAACCGAAAATAAAGCCACCCATCGAGACACACAAACCCAGGATGAAGGACCGCCATGTCAGATACTTGACGGGGCTGTCGTCAAGCATGACATTATCCTTCTCCAAATTTGAGTCGGCTCTGACAGGGGTGGGAGTATCGGAGTGCTCCTGGTGTTCATGGTCGGCCTGGGGCTTGAGCCGGGCCATTAGATTAGAGACACCCATGGTGACGGATGGATTCCTCAGTGGTCGAACGAATCCTTAGAGAGGTTGATCAAGGGATGAAAGATGGGATGAGAAGAAAGAGAAGGAAACCGGGGAGGCAACGTGGGAAAGCTCAGAGATATATAACCCAGAGTCGGACCTTAATAACCGCATCATGGAATTGTTTTAGTGCGCTTAATGGAAAATTAAATAATAAAAAGGTTTTACATGAACGCTCCATACGTCGGCAAGACAAAACGTCGCCTCCATCCCAGGGATTGGAGGGCACCCCATTCTCGGGGTAGGGACCATGGCAAGAAAAACGGGGGCCCAGATCTCAAGGACCGAACCAGGAAGGATAGTCGCATGCTAGGGGGGCGGAGTGTGTTCTTGGATGCTTCGACAAAGACTCTTGGAGTGGGGAGACAGTGGGGATGTGCCTGGAGACGACCAAAAGAGTAAAGTTATCGTTGGCATGGATGGGTTGAGGTTCGTTGCCGGGCTCGCCGTCTGTTATCGTGAAAAGCGAGACTGAAAGAGAGTCTGGAATTCTACCAAAGTAGTCACGGGGACGTCATGTGCGTCTCATGATGGTCGGTTTGTTTGTTTTTGGTTTCTTTTTCATTTTTTTCTTAACCCAATTTCTAAAATTCAAGTTTGTAGTAGTATCTCGATTATTCTATGCCATTGTAGATACTACGTAGGTTTTCTTTTCCCGTGTTGTCTCACAGTGGTGGTGGTGGTGGTGGTGGTGATGGTGGTAGTAGTAGTAGTAGTAGTTGACTGACTCTATTTACACACTTAATTCCTTTCACACATACTTTTCAGGATTCACACACAAAATTACTCTGTTGGTTTGTGTACTGTGTGCAGGAGAATTTACGGGCAAATGTTTACATTTGACGATCCACTACATCCCTTGACTCCTTTCTCAACAGAGTTGTTTTAACGATGTTAACGAGGGCCCATTCGAATCTGCCTCACTCATTTTTCTTTTTCTTTTTCTTTTTTTTTTTTTTTAGCCCTGAATTAATTATAGCTCCCCTGAAGACACTCAGTACGTACTATGAGTAAAGTTTTCTGGTTCCGAGCTGGTACCAAGAGTCGTGGCAGATCTAAATGGATCCACTCCAAGAGAAAAAATTTTTCTGGGCGATCCCGAGTCGGGTAGTGAAAAGTAATAATGATGCCGACAAAGTTAACCTACGCAGCTTCCGAACTCTGTTCTAGTACTCTTGGACTCTTGGTAAAAAAAAATATATGTTTACGAAGGTCACAAATTCGAGTTTTAGTGAAAGGTAACATCATCTGACTGCGATACCTACAATAATGCCGAATGTATGTCTCCTGCTGTGTATGTATGTCATTGGAATCGTTCCGAAGCTATCGGTCGTCCGAGAAGTCGGCATCGTGAGCCGTCTGTGACTCGGTGTGCCGATTCGGTCAACTCGACGTCACATACGGAATAGTTTCGCCCTAACTTAGGAGAAAAAATTTTCTGCTGGTGCGTTCGACTGGTGGATCGTCACATCAAGGTACCTTGGCGTCCGACCCACTGTCGGATTTTCATCCAACCATTGTTGAGAAGTACAGACTTCAGTAGAGCCGATGTTGAATGGTGCAACTTTAGTCTCAACAAACAACGGCTCAGGTTTCCTAAATCTCCTGCGTTGACCGTGAGTCCCACTCGGAGGCTTGCCGAGCAAAATCTCTCAGACTTGACCATTTCGGCCTCCGGTGAAACCACGGCGTTACCCTACACGGGACACATCGGCATGCCGTACGGAAACAGGCCTTAATGGATTGAGTCTAGTTGGGAAAAGTCTGCATGCAGATCAACAGAAGTGGTTAACCTGTTTAGTAAGTCGGGCATCTAGGCGGCCCTCTTCGTGGTCAACTCACGGTGGTATGACAGTCACGGAAGTCATCATGCAACCTGAATCATGTGTCTGTATAGCCTTTTTTTTTTTTTTTTTTTGGCCTTCATGTCTCTTGATGGTCTTTACTTGTCCGTTGCTTCTTTTCCTTCCTTGTCTATATTGACGATCCTATAATCAGTAGATCATGAACCGGGACGTGCATTCTTGCTCGGCGGCAATACCATGGAAACCAACCGCTGTTCCTAGGATGACTTATGGCACCGCGAATTTTACTATTGGCGGGTTTTACGGGATGGCAAATGTGTTTTGCAGATATTTCGGCCTAGCGTCATAAGATACTTTGCATATTACTTTCCGTGGTAGAGTATCATAAAGAATTTTCGTAGTCAGGTTGTAGTTGTTGCACAGTACACCCGGAATATGACATCCATGATGCTACCAGCATGATATCAGACAGCACTATAGCACCATAATAGGCAAAATTGGAACTGCTGAGAAACAAATAGCCCTGTTTTCTGGCTATCAATAATGTATTATGTTATAGATGTAAGAAATAGTAAGCAATAGTAAGCATATTTGTGATACCAGAACATAACTGATTAAGCTATACACCAACCCTTGGGGCTGCAGACTTCCCCAGCATCTGTACTCCATATCATTCAAAGACATCGCGTGTTTCTCCAGACCCCAGCACTCCAGTATCTCGAGTTAAATCCCCAAACCTCCGGTTTCTGCGACACGTGGTACTCTAGACTCGGTCCTTGGGAAAAGTCATGGCGACGAGGTACAAAGACATTCACCGGAGGTGAGACTATAGCCCTATACAGTAACCGGTCACCAGCTCCACAACAGCTACATTTCAAGGCCTTTCGCTGGCATTTGATTGGTGGGTCGGTGGATTTACCTATCAGTAGCTGTATTAAAGTAGCTTAGCTTACACTATATCACTGGCTTACTCCCAGGGCAAAACATTCGGCTTTGTTTAGAAAAGTCGTACGACTTTCTCCCACAGTTCTAGCATGCCAAAGCCAATGCCAATGCTTGGGGTTCGAAAGGTATTAGGCCAATCTAACATTGTGCATAATTGCCGTCTGTGGCATGGTGATCATATTCACTTTCGATTAATACCTTGGTTCTGGACTCTTCTTCGCCACCCATGATGACACCAAGGATGGTGGATTTGTGATCCGGAATGTACTCAGTTAACACTAGTGATTATCCAGCTGTTGATTCTGACAGTTTCAACTTACACTTGCATTAAGGTTCCGAAGCAATGCAATGAAAGGAACTTCCACAAAGGTCATTGTGGCCGGCAATAACCTTAAATGTGGCTGTCAGGACCTTCGAAGTTAGGACCTAGAGAATCTAGCCTATTCCTGAGTAGACTCAAGCACCTCAGACATTCTATGTATGATAGACAACGTGATCAAACACTCGTTACCTCAGGCCACCCCAGGCTTTCATCACTACGTTCGGCCAATGCGACCCTATCTAAATACTACCCAAATTCTTTCATAAGAACGAATTAGGTATTCTGTAGGGTGCTCAGAATGACGTTCAGAGAAAATAACTACCTCGACTCATCCTCACATTCTTTTCTATGGGATGCAGTAGCAAAGAGCAAGCATGTTCTTGTCCGAAGGGAGCCTAGCGATCGATAGTCGAAACTATTTAGGTTGACATGGAAGATCTTCATGGTATTGAACTGACACACAGGTTGTGCTAGTCACAGTGGGACTATGCTTGTATGGCGAGCAATTTTTGTCGCATCTTGAAATGCCCTGGAACCCTGCGAAAGGTATATATGGTTGTTCCTCTGTCGAGTGCTCCACACCTTGCATCTCACATCACGATACTGAGGGAAGCATTATTCTCATGCAAAACGTATAGGCTGTTGTGGTCACTGGGCGCAGAATGTGGAGGCCAGAAAGCTCTATACCGCACTATTTCCTGTAGATCGAGGAACTAGCCGGTGACAGAAGTCTAACATGCCAACATCTTGTGACCTAGTCATGGGCACAAACAATAGTAATAGTCTCCAATGAAATATATTGTGTTTCTGACGTAGATTAAACTTCTACTAGTGTAATAATAAGATGACGTTTTTGCAGTCTCTTCACCCAAGATCATTCAGCGCTCAATCTCGTTCAACGAATTAACCTAATAGACATTGAAACTCATGTCATCATGCTGCCCTCCCTGCAGGATCAATCACACGATATAGTGCGACGAGCCTTTACAGCAACAAAATTCAAGGACGACATATACCTTCACCTAGGTGCTCTTCTTCGCCTTCTCGCGCTCGGCCTTGCGCAGAGCTCGCTTCCGGATTGACTCATGCATTCCCCGATTCTTAGAAGTAACAAACTTCCCCATGGTTCCAGCGATACAAGTTAAGAAGTAGGCCATCAAGCCATGGCTCCAGTAGGGCGACGAGCTGTAAGCGTAGAATGGAGATCCACCATTGCGGCCAATCTTGGACAATACCGACTTGACGAACGACCGGGGATCCGGGATTGTAGCGCTGGCCCGGCGAATCTTTGACATAGCAGAGGTGATGAGGTATGCCTGTACGAGCTCAACGGTGATACCGTGCTGCTCAAGTTCCGAGCCAAGAGCCGTCGACCATTGCTGCAGGAAGGCCTTGCTACCGGAGTAGGTGGCAAGAAGAGGAGTTGGGAGAAGGCCACCAAAGGATCCCATTGTCAGGATCAAACCACGTTTGCGCTGTATCATTCCCGGCACAATCAACTGAGTAGCACGCAGGGTTCCCATGCAATTGATAGTTATGATGTCCGTCATCTCCTCCTGGGAAGTCAATGCAAAAGGAGTGGGGATGTCGTGGCTCTTTCCAACATTGTTTACGAGAATGGCTACGTCCAGCTCATCCACCAGGGCCTTCAGCTTCTCATAGTCGCTATCTTCGTTGCGAGCAAAGTCCATAGCCAGAGTTTTGGTCTGGACGGAGGCGTACTTGGAGGTGATCTCATCGGACAACGTAGTCAGCTTCGAGGCAGTCCGGGAGACGAGAACGATGTTGAAACCAGCACGAGCAAGTTGGAGCGAGAATTCTTTGCCCAAACCATCCGAGGCACCTGTGACCACGGCCCAGCTACCCTTGGGGCCGAAAGAGCGAAGCTGGACATTAAAAGTTAATGCTGTGTTTGAGGCCTTTCTACTCAGAGTTCAGCCGCAACTTACCGACTTTCCAGGAAGAACAAACAGGCTGAGAAGAACTCTGACAAAAGTCAAAGCTCTGGAGGCGACAAACAAGCTTCCTGCCGCAAGAAGGAAATACGCGCTGACAGTCTGCCATCCGGGAGCAAGATTGAGCTCCAGGTTAGACAGACAAGTTGTATGCTTCGACAGGAAATCCATGATTGGCACCTTTTCCCCTTGACCCAGACAAATTGAGGTCCAACAATGGAAGAAAGGATTGGCTTTTGAGGGAGATTCCACGGCGGACGCGGAGATCGGAGTAAAGTTAGTGGAATTTAGTGAGAGTTGTTGTGCCAAGAAAAGAGCCTCGGCCCCCAACCATTGCTTGTGCTCTGCTTCCCCCAAGGTACTGCTATAGCTCTACTTGCATCACAGATCACTCCAATTAAAAGCAAGCTCCGTCAATTACTTGATATTCCCCCCGCCACGGCACACCTTTCAGTAGGCAATGGCTGCTATTCTCTCTTACTTGCCTCCTTTCGAGGGCTTTCTACCCAAGTGGCTTTTCCTGGTACGTCTCCTATTCCACGATTCCAAGCATCATATTAAGTTTTGATTCCCTCTAGGTCTCGGTGGTCTCTTCGGCAAACAGCATTCAAGCGTACCGATCGGACTCCTACGCTGCGGAGCTCTACAATGGACGATCCGCCGATGGTCGTCCGCTAACCAATCCCTTATCCTCTCGCACCTTTGGCACCTGGACTTTCCTCTCCGCCGTGATCCGAATGTACGCAGCTTACAACATCACGACCCCTGTGACATATGACCTTGCTATGTGGTCTTTTGGAATCGCCTTGGTACACTTTGTTGGCGAGTGGCTGGGTTTCGGTAGTGCCCAACTCAAGGGGCGTTTCGTGAGCCCTCTTATTGTTGCGTCATCGACTCTGGCTTGGATGTTGACGCAGAGAGAAAACTATCTCTCTGCCTAATCTTTTTACATGCGAGACGTTAACCTATACCTCAATGTATCCCTTCCATCTTTTTTTCTTTCGAGTTACTAGTCGATCGCATAAAACTTATCTACAGTCCTGGTTTTACCAGGAGGAAATTGAAAAGAATATTAGATACCCATGGCTAACAAAAGTTGTTTCTGTGCACCGTGACTCATTCAAGATACGAGATTATTCTACCCTACTCTGTGATATATTATCCGTCCAACTTCTTCCTGTACAGCTCTCCTCCGCAGTTCCTTAATCTTGCTGCCGCTTGCTCAGGGGTGATATCTCGCTGAGGCTCTCCCATCATCTCATAACTAGAGCTCAATCAGCCACCGGATGACAAAAAGTACGTAGGAGCTATAACTTACCCAACCAAAAACTTCCGCACAGTGGCGCTGCGCAACAAAGGAGGGTAGAAATGCAGGTGCAGATACGAAGACTCAATCTCCTCTTCAGTCCCATCGAGGGGTGCCTGATGGATACCCATGCTGTATGGGAAGTGCGTCTCGAACAAATTATCATAACGTCTGGTGACCTCCGCGATGGCCTCGGCCAACTGTGCCTTCTCGTTGGCGTTCAGGTCAACGAGCGCACGCTTGTGTTGTTTGCTAACAATCATGGTCTCGAATGGCCAAACTCCCCACCAGGGGCAGACAACCAGGAATGCTCCGTTCTCGAACACCACTCGCTCCTTCTTCTGGCTTTCGAGAGCCGCATAATCTTCCAACATGTGCTTGCCTCCGTGCTCTTTGCGGTATTTCTTAAGTTGTTCCAGCTCCATCGCTGGCTCTTCGGGTAGCGAGCTGGTGGTCCAGACTTGCCCATGGGGGTGAGGGTTCGAGCACCCCATAGCCGCGCCCTTGTTCTCAAAGATCTGCATATACCGATATTGCTCCTTGGGCTTGGCCAGATCAGCGGTGGAGGAGTTGGGGGGGAGGGTGGTCGCAGGGGCAAGAGCAGCCAACGGTGACTTGGGTGACAGGTGTGCACTGTAGATCTCAGTCCAAGCGTCAATGACAGGGGCAATCTCGGCCGGAGACAGATCTGCCAGGGTGAGGTTATGAGCTGCTGAGAAGGTGAGCACATAACATTTGCCAGTGACAGGCTCTGCCTTTAGGAAGAAAGATTCCAGATCTAAAGTTGATCGTGTACACGTTAGCGCTGTGACGTAGAACTACGTCTTTCGCTCTGGCTAATGTGGGAACGCACCGTCTGCATTTTCTGGGCTATATGGTGCTTGCTCCTCCTTGACAGCGCTGTAATCGTTGACGAAAACGAAAGTCTTTTCGTACTTGGGGTTCTCATCTCCTTGCGCGCGCTTGTTGCCTGGGCACAGATAGCAAGCAGGGTCATAGGTGGGCAGAGTAGTCTTGGAAGGGCTTTCTTGTGCTCCTCTGTTTACGGCGGAAGTTTAGCTCTCTAGAACTCTCAGGTTTGCTCATTCCTCATATTGTTGAGGGCACTCGTTACACCCAAAATCAAGGAAAAATTTTCTCTCAGGACTTACTGCCAAGGGCGCTTAGTTCTGTGGGGGGAGACTAAGATGGAAGAACCGCGGAGTGGGTTGTACCTCCGGTGGGAGATATCATCGAGAACGTTCTCGACCATGATTGTCGATTATTATGAAGCGCGCGCGTGCTGTGCGATGAATGAAAGGCAAGATACAAAGAGAAAAAGAGAGAAGAAAAGAGGGGAAGAAAAGGGTAGGAGAGAAAGTCAGCAAAGCTGAAGCGACGGCGGCGGGGCACATGGCCTGTTTCGCGGGGTCTCCGGAAAATTAATCGAGAACCCTTTCGGTACCGAACACACCGAGACCACCACGGGGAATTAATATAAAACTCGGCATGACGTCTGTTCGGGTAAATAACACTCACGTTCCTGGGAATGGCCTCAGCCCTATTTACAGCACAGTTTGTATCGCTATCTGAAATTGAATTGAATTGACTACATGCTTCCTCCACTGCCATCGGTTTGCCTTACAGGTGTAGATCGTTCAATCCTGTAGCTGTCCTCCATATATGCAGGAACAGCACCAACTACGGGATATTTGCTCTAGTGACCAACACATATCAATTATCCGCATTACATCAGATTGGTGGTTTAACTACGCAGAGTGGATAGGGTGCTCTTTTCTAGCGCTCTTTTCCCGTGCATATTCTGTCGCAGACGGGGTTGATATTAGCCGTTTTGTCTTGGCTAGCCCGAGCTTCTCACCGGCTGCCCGAGTGTCCTGAGTGAAATGAACCGGGCCGAGTAAGGATTGAGGTATTTTAGTTAGTAATAAGGCCCAGCATCGCGTCCAGGCTGACGTCAGGACCCGATTGGTTGGTCCCACGAGACGAGGGGCAACTGGTAGACTCTTATCGACATGGCTTATCAGCAATATCTGGGGAAATTCCAAGGGTACTCACTTCTCCATCATGTTAATCGTTTTACATTAAGCCTTCAAGGTTATTAATCTAATTATATCACTCATGATTGCCTCCCTACACCTCTTTAATGGAACAGATACCAGTAAATACGTAGTAGTTGTGCAGCCCTTACTGCTACTCCCCACGTTTCATCGCCAAAAGCATGGCCACTAATCGCTCGAGGCTCCACCTCTATTCCCTTCCAAATGAGGTATGATTGGGCTGACATCAAGTTACCTCTGAGCTAAGCCTTATCAAATGACGTTCAGGTGTTCGTTCAGATCCTATCCCCATTGCCAACCCACTCCCTTCTCCCCTTAACGACGGTGTCCCACCGGTTTTATGCTTTAATATTACGGATCCTACACTACCGAATTCTTGTCTCTGTATCCCTGAGCGAATATAACCTTATGCTCGACTGCTTAAATCCGAGCTCATATTCTACTGAACCCCACGTCTTTTGCAAATACCTCGGTACGGATGGTTTGAGTAACCAGTACGAAGGGAAGGGCTCATTGTACGAGAATATTGATACAGCACAGCAGCTAGGGAGACTCGGTTCCCTATATTCTAGATTTCGGCCCAGTGTGGTAGTAATGCAAAGTATCGGTGGAGCAAGGCGTTTCTCATCAGCGGGTAGGGCATCTGCAGGGAGATGTATTGTGCAACTCAATGCTGATTGTGTCGAAAGTCAACCAGGAGCAAGCGGACAGCTCAGTCGTGACACTTCCTATGCATCTAGAGGCATTCGAAAATTTCATCCAATTATGTATAGCCGTGAATGTAGTAGAAGTGATGTGGGGGAGTAATTTCCCTCTGGGAGCAGTGACAGTTGAAAACGGGGTTATTAGGTTATTTAGAGACTGGCTAAGGAACCATGCGAAACATTCCGGTCAGTCTTTTGAGTCCTCACCAGATTCGGAAGAATCCGATCATTCCGTCTGTTCGTCGACCAGCGAGGCCCCCTATCAGATGGTTTGGGTGGGTCAAAACAAGAACATTGGACTTAAGGTGCGGGTCAAGGAGAAGGATATTATGGACGAATATGCGAACAGGGCTTGGGGTGGACCAGTTCTTTCTTATCGTGATGAGGGGCAATCTGCTAGCTATGAATTGACTATAGAAGGTACGTCTATCTGTGCATCAACACCGCCAATATATCCTTCTTTTAATCTTTTATAATTCTAGAATTACATGTCCGTACTACACGTCTCTTTATGACACTGGAAAGGTCGTTAGAACACAGTTTCCCCAAAGTTGTGAACTTCACACGGAGCCGCGGATAGATTGTACACATTTCTGGGTCTTTATATATAACATTGTTATAACTTCCATGGAATATATATAACATTCAAATTTGCTTACAATATGCAACTGCCCGTCTCTCGAAAAAGTCTTGTTTAGAGTTTTTCTTTATCATATCTGTAGCCTATTTAAGCTGATGATTTCTACCCCGTGTATATGCCCAACCCATGTACTAGTATGTACATGCACGTCTGCACGTCTTCCGCAAGTACCTCGATCAATTCATATAGTTTCGTAAGCAGTTGATCCAGTACCTTTACGAGTTTTCACTGAATGCGACTTTTCTGAAGGGCGATCTATGTGTGTAGCGTACATGCTCCCGTGGTTGCTGGTACACCTCATTGCATAGACAGTTGCCTGAGAAACAGTTGCAATGAGGCTCATGAATGATAACCGGTGGAATACATGGAAAACAACTATGCAATAACACAAATTACATAATTGAGGCAATGACACTTAGTGATTCAAAGCGACATACTATTAAATGCTACATTAAACATGCTATTCCGCAATATCGGCACCGTTGCCTGGTAGTACTGTAGTTCGGCATCTTCTTCCGGAGGCGTTGTTGGTTCATCTCGCTTATTTTATCCCCACAGCGGATCCGCTTTTTGTCGGCACGGAATGCCGACTTTGCCGACTCGTCCATCCATTGTTGTCGAGTAAATCCCCACAGAGGTTTGCAATTAGTGATGAAAGTTCAAACGTCGGCATTATCTGGATAAGGTTCGAGATATGCAAAAATTGATACTACGTGTTTCTACGGAGTATGTACTATGTACGTGGACGGATAGTATTAAGAAATTGAAGTACGGTGTACATGGGTTAATATGCCCTGCCACTTATTAATTTCTACTGTTAAACGACGCTCCACTTGGCCAAGCGAGCTTGTCGCCCGTAGTGCCAGGAACCATCGGGCCGAAAGTCTTGTTCAACGGTGGCGGTTTCCAATCGCCTTTTTATTAGTGGTTCAGCTGAAAAATTTCAAGGGACAGAAGATATGGTTAAACGGGTATCTATGCTATCCAGGGGTTTAGAGGTCTGCATATCTAGATGGCGAAATGATTATGGATAATGAATATCTAGTGGCGTTAGTACTACCTACTCAATGCACCGTTTGACTGACACGTCGATCTAGTACGTGGTTTTATGCAAGGTAGATTAGATTACCTTTTTATCTTTCTTTAAATATAACCGAGGCATCTCTCGGTTGCTGTCCTAGGAAGTTCAATGAATTTTTTTGCTTACGTTTTTTTTTCTTTCTTTGTCTCCATGTTGTGCCTTCATATTCTCGTATTACATATTGCATAAATTAATCTTATTCCTTTAACTATTTGGGTGCCCGCCCATGACATTGGATTCTTAAGATCTACACTTTCCAATTCAAATTTTAAGAGTACACGAAGCATAACACAGCTGATAGTGCGATACTGCCTCATAAACGTTCCTCTATAAAATAAACATCTGGTGGGTCCATCACTAATATGTCGATCTCATGACATATGCATGTCTTTAAAGGAACAAACCGAGGCTGGAATGGGTAATAACTATTATTGACTGACAAGGATATCTAGTACCACAACGGGCATGACCGGTTTAGCCGGGGGCGGCGAGATGCCTCTATCCTCCAAGATCCCCTACTGGCGTTTAGTCCTCGACCAAAAGGTTGTTACACCTGAAGTGGTTAATTATCCCTATGCTGGATCAGGAACCGATGATGACCCTTACGTTGTCAGTTGGATCCCCAATGACCCGCGCAACCCAATGGAGTTCAGCGAGGTCCAGAAATGGTCCTATACTGTCTTAGTCTCCTTTGTCACCCTCACTGTCGCATTGGTTTCCTCTGCATACTCAGGCGGCATGGGCCAGATTGTCAAGGACTTTGACTGTGAACAGGAAGTTGCTATCCTCGGGATTTCTCTCTTTGTCTTGGGATTTGCCTTTGGGCCATTGATCTGGGCACCGATGAGTGAGACCTTCGGTCGTCGACATATCTTCACTAGCACATTCTTCCTCCTCACCGCGTTCAATGCGGGAGCTGCTGGATCTCAGAACATCCAAACCCTTATTATTCTACGGTTTCTCGCAGGATTTTTCGGATCATCACCTTTCGGAAATGCAGGAGGCACGATTGCAGATATGTTTCCGGCTGCAAAGCGTGGTATTGCGATCAGTCTCTTCGCTGCAGCACCGCTCTGCGGTCCTACGTTTGGCCCGGTGATTGGGGGTTTCCTCGGCTCTGCCGCGGGCTGGCGCTGGGTGGAAGGCTTTCTAGCGGCATTAGCAGGTGTTGTATGGCTGGCTATGTGCATATTACTGCCAGAGACATATGCTCCAGTCCTCCTGCGTCGCCGAGCTGAGAAACTTTCTGAATTGAGTGGTCAAGTCTACCGCAGTAAACTGGATATCGAACGAGGCAGAGCGACATTGACAAAGACATTGACCACGGCCCTCTCCCGCCCATGGCTTTTGCTTTTCAAAGAACCAATTGTGCTTCTGTTCTGTATCTATATGGCTATCATATATGGAACACTGTACATGTTGTTTGCAGCATATCCGATCGTGTTTCAGGAAGTCCGTGGCTGGAGTGAAGGTATTGGAGGCTTGGCTTTTATGGGCATTCTAGTGGGGATGATCATCGCAGTCGCCTGCACCTTTCCGGACAATTTCCGTTATGCTAAGCTGTGTGAGCAAACCACGGGTCGTCTTGCCCCCGAGGTCCGTCTTCCTCCCAGTATTGTTGGAGGAATCGCCCTGCCCATCGGCCTTTTCTGGTTCGCATGGACTAACTATCCAACCATCCACTGGATGGCCCCGGTTGCTGCGGGCGTACCGTTTGGCTTTGGACTAGTCTTGGTCTTCCTCAGTGTCTTCAACTATCTGATCGACGCCTACACGATTTATTCAGCCTCGGTCCTTGCAGCTAACTCAGCTCTTCGGTCCCTATTCGGCTTCGCCTTCCCTCTATTCACCACCTATATGTATCGCAATCTAGGCATTCACTGGGCTTCTTCCATTCCAGCTTTCTTAGCCGTGGCATGTGTACCATTCCCTATTCTGTTCTACATTTACGGGGCCCAGATCCGTAAGCGTTGTGTTTACGCTGCTGAGGCCGAGGCATTCATGCAGCGTCTCGCCGCCAAGCAGAATGCACCCCCGCCTCAAGAGCCAGCTCAAGAGAAAACGACAGTGGCTGAGAAAGCCGAGTCTGTCTATATGAGCAGTGATAGTGATGACTCCGACAGCCTTTCCACGATCCCATCCCAGGCTGCACTTGATCGACGAGGTTCTCGGGCTTCTAAGAAGTCTGGACACTCTTTGGGTCGCACAGCGACGCAGTATGAGGAAAATCCCTACGACATTGACCGTGTCAATACCCGCAACTCCGCCATTAGTGGTCGCGGACGAAAGGACTAGATGGAACAGCTGCATGCATTAGTCTTTTCTCGGAGGGCTTCTGATGCCCCATAATTGGCCTGGTCGATCGCCTGATCAAAGCAGGCGCCATATCAGCAATCGCTTACGGCCCATTTGCTTGGTTAATACCCGGAAGATATTGGGTGCCAAGCTTGAGTGTCGGTGGCCCATGGAACGGCGAGTTACATATACCCTATACCCGAGACAAGCGCTCGGTTACTCGAACCTGAAAGATAGTGCAGCTTTCGTTCCGGAGGTAAAAGTTATCACGCAGGAAGTGATATGTCCTCCTTGTGGAACGCATGCATAGTTGCAGATTACGAACGGTGAAGAAGAGGGGTCACTCCCTTCGTATCCAGAGTCGTACTATCTATGTATAGAGAATCAATGGAGAACAGCGGACTGGGCATGTATGCACATACATTGGTCTGATTCTCCACGGGTACTACACATGAATGTGAATAAACCTAATAGAAAGACCTATAATATTAATAATAAATTCATTCAATTCAGAAAAGACATCTACTCATCTGTGGCTGATTGCATCAAAATTGGATTGGATTACACGGATGAAGATCAGCTGACTATTCATACAAATTCTGTAGATTATGTCGGTTCCAATACTACTCGTACCTGCATACCTGTTTTTAAAAGAAAATTCCAGCATAGCACCTGTAGAAGGAAAGCATGCCTGGCGGATAGGCTTCTTTTTCGTATTGTTCCTTCCATCCCTTGCGCTGCTTAGCCCCTTGCCGATCTTGACCTCTTCACTTCAGCGCTTCACTTCTCTTCATCTTTTGACCAGTCCTTGATTCCTGATCTTATTTACTCCATCATATACATACTAACGTAATGGCACCATCAACCATTCTCTTTTTGACCCTCAGTGAGCTGGGCCAGGCAACTGTCAGTTTAGCCGTAGCCCATGAGTTTCTCATTCGCTCTTATGATGTCCATATCGGCTCGTTCGCGCCTTTAGAGACCGCTATCTCCAAGCTCAATATCCGTGCCGCATCTCTGTCATCAGTGACAAATCGTGCGACTTTCCATCCGCTGACTGGCCCTCCCATGATAGAGGCCGATCCTTTGTTCAATATATGTGCCGATTCATTTCGCGTTCATAACATCGGTTTCCGAGCAGCTCTGAACACATACAAGCACATCCTACCCGTAATGGCAGCCCCATGGGATGGCCCACGGTATATGGCAATATATCAAGACTGCTCTACCCTCATCCGCACGCTTCAACCAGCCATTGTCGTACTTGATCCACTCTTCTTACAGGCAGTTGATGCGTGCCGCATGCTAGAACAACGTTATGTGGCCCTGTCTCCTAACACATTCAAGGAACTGACGATACAGCCGAGGTTGGCGAGCTTGTGGAAATATCCAATGTGAGAGATCTAGTCCATCTGTACTTAGCCTCTTGCTCTGTGTATCTTGACTAATCAGTCAGTGTGGGTTCCGGTTACCCTTATCCTTTACCATGGTACCTGATTCTTCCAAACGTTTATCTTGTTCTTCGGGTGCTATTGGTTCTTATGGGCAACCCAAGAGTCCGAGAGCTGACAGCATATCGTACTGCTCAAGGGCTGCCCAGTGCAACCTCTGCACAGATCTCCCAACTGCTCAACAAGGACAAGACTGAAGTTCTTCTCCCGACCAGATGGGAGACCGAAATTCCTTGCTACTTTCCCGACACCTTCACATTATGCGGTCCCATATTGCGCCCCTGTGGCCCAATTGCCGAGGAGGAACCAGAACTGGCTTCTTGGCTCGGACGACGGCCAACAGTCTTGGTGAACTTGGGATCACATGTGAGGTATACGATCGATGTTTTGAAGGAACTCATGGAAGGGTTCCGCATGCTCCTAGATAAAAGGCCGGAAGTCCAAATCTTATGGAAAATCAAGCCAAGTTCCGGTACAACTCTCGATGATACCACTCTACCTGACAATCTTCGTACTGCCGTCGCTGAGGGACAAGTTCGGGTTGAGCCGTGGCTGGCAGTGGAGCCTATTTGCATTCTCACGAGTGGCCATGTAGAGTGCATGGTTCACCATGGAGGGTCCAATTCTTACCACGAAGCGATACGGTTAGTATACACGGCTGTAAATTCTTGAATGCAGGCGGTCCCAATTTCTGACAGCTTGTTTTGTTTTAGGGCTGGCGTGCCACAAATCATCCTTCCCATCTGGCTCGACACCTACGATTTCGCCTTGCGCGCAGAATGGCTAGGCATTGGGATCTGGGCAAGTCGCAAGACTGCGCCAGGCGTCAACGGACCGGAATTGGGGCAGGCATTGATTCGGGCGCTAGCAAGCGGCCAGAGCGAGTCGATGCGACACCAGGCGCAAACTATCGCAACTAAATTGGGGCCAAAAGATGGACGAGTCATCGCATGTGAGAAGATCATTTCCTCGCTAACAGAGCCGTGCAGCATGAAGATGCCCCAATGAAGGAAAGAGCGCAAGCGTATAATGAAGGCGTGACGATTGACTCATTCTTGCTGACTCTTTGGGTGGAGATGTATTTATTTGGTCCGACTGACTCGGACCGACTCAATTAGACAGCGGAATCGGCCCGTTAGGTATATGAGGCCTGAGGATTGGTAATCTATTCTCCATGTACTCTTCCACTGCGCCCTCGAGAACGGACATATCGCACTTCTGTATCCAATTAACTCCCTTTGCGACAGGAAATGCTTCAAATGCTCTAGACTCAGAATGTAAATTTAGCTCCGAGTCCCCACGCCGGCTAAGCTTTTAGGAAGGAAACGTGACGCCGAACCCCCGAAATGCCCCGCATGACGCAGTCTCCTCCACGATCCCCTCATTCTATAAATTACCTGCCCACGGCCCTTCCATTGATGCTCGACAACCCTCCCCTTCCAATTGACCACGCATAACTGATCTCACATTGACACAATGGCTTCAGAAAGAGTAGCATGGCTCGGCTTGGGCAATATCGGCCGGGTAAGTACACACCTCCCCATCTATACATATGTCAATCAATATCTATATCTCTTCAGAAATATTAACATCCCCACCAGGGTATGAGCCGCAATATCGCCCTGAAAGGCCCCCAAACCGCACCCATAATCCTCTACAACCGCACAACATCCAGAGCCACCGCGTTCGCCGACTCAATTGGCTCCAACAAAGCCACTGTCGCAACCACCATCCCCGAAGCCGTGCAACAGGCCACAATCACCTTCATCTGCGTCGGCGATGACCCAACCCTCGACCAAATCATCAATACCATTGTCTCTGACTCCTCCCTGGACCTCACCTCTAAAATCATTGTCGACTGCTCCACCGTCCACCCGGACACTTCCCGCCGCATCCACTCCATCCTCCACGAGCGCGGCGCCACCTTCATCGCCTGCCCCGTCTTCGGCGCTCCCAACATGGCCGACGCAGGCCAAATGATCGTCATCCCCGCCGGAAAGCAAGAAGCAATTGACAGACTTCAACCTTTCTTCGAGGGCGTCACGGCCAAGGCCACCCTCCCCTTGCCTGGCGACGATGTCGGCCGTTCCTCCCAGCTCAAGATCCTAGGTAACACTTTCATCCTCAACACCATCGAGACCCTTGCAGAGGGTATCGTGCTGGCGGAGAAATCCGGTCTCGGTGCCGACATGTACCAGAAATGGATCCACACGTGGCTGGGTGGACCCTTTGCGAAGTATGCGGATCGGATGGTCGAGGGCGATTATTACAAGCGTGAGGAGCCGCTGTTTGCGGTCGACTTGGCTCGGAAGGATCTGGGTCATGCGAGTAGCATTGCGCAGGATGCGGGGGTGAGATTGAGGAGTGTGGAGGTTACTGATGGGTATTTGCAGGAGGTGAAGAAGGAGAAGGGTGTGAAGGGTGATGTTGCGGGAATTTACGGGGCGATTCGGAAGGAGTCTGGGTTGGAGTATGATAATTAGTGGATTACGTGCTTATGGATTTAATTGATTAATGATACTCATTCTGATAGAAAACCAGGTTCAGGATCACAAATATAATGTCATGCATTTACGCTAGAGGAGAGCCATAGTAGCAAAATGGTCAAAATACAGATCCATTGCCTAGAGAAAAGTCACAATAAACTCAATTTCCAAATCAGCGGGAAAGAATATGTATACATATACATATATAAGCCATGTTGGCCACGATCGGCCCGGCAAACCCGTAAGCCAAACAACAGACATTAGACCATACCATTACTACTACTCTCCAGTTAGTAAAACCCAAAATTAGTCCCGCCCGAGATCCGACTAGATATATTTGAGCGTATTCCCATGGCGTCCATACTTGCCATTAAAGGTACATCGCCATCGATGAATGCCACTGTGCTTTCAAGTATTCCTTCAAAGCAAGTATTGCTAGCTGATATGCCTTGGCTCTGGGAGCTCCAAGATACTGACGCGTCTGACTCTGGGGAGTCAGTGTCTCGACTCTCCCAGACACTCCTGGATCCTTTTCAAAAGGTTCAGTACAAGGGATACGTAACTATACTCTTGGACTCGTCAACCGTAGAAGGATCTGGAAAGTCTGCGACAGATCAGAGAATATTATGCAGGAGGGGGAAATAGAGGGCATTGATAGAGAGTAAAAGTTAGTATCCACGGGATGCGAAAAGAATGCTGGCGGATTTGTGGAAGGGCGGATCCCTTGCTCAATATTCAAGACAAGAAATGCCCATGGTTCTAATAACATACTACTGTTGAAGAAATCCAACTAGTGGAGAATTTCTGAGTCGGCGGTTTTGGCGGAAGAAAGGGGAAACTCAACTATTAACTTAATCTCACACGCTAAGCATTCAGGCCGCCTCCGAAGCGTAGCAAGGATAAGGTAGCCTGCATCAAAAGTATGGCGGTGATGCGCGAGGAGCAGTGGCAAGCTATTCGGCTATCTCGCTTTGTGAAAAACTAAGCTAGTCCATCATCTGGATTTTAATGCCAGAACGGGAACGTTGTGAATGGCTCCATCAATTCCCGCTGCGCTCACTGAGGGGCAGAGAAACAGTACACCGCCGCACAGATCATGGATCAGGGAATCTTCTGTGACCGTCTCCTAAAATCCATAATCATGTGTTGAAGCCAATAGAAGCTCGGTAGAGTCTGTCTAGTTCATGTGAGCTATGTATATCTGCTGCTCCTAAGAGCTCTTTAAGGCATGCTCAGTTCCTCAGCTGTGGCTGCTCCTATGCGCGCCAGCACATGTGGAGGAGATTTTTGTGTCAGCATCTGGAATGCGAAGAGAAAAGCTTCTGGATGTTGTGAAGATGAGTTCTCCCACACCTAGGTTAGGATTCAGGCGACTAGGTAAGTGGAGTTGATTGAGTCAACAAAAGGAAGTGGGTAGAACACCGTGTTGTATATTATGGGCCGTTCTCTATTCTGGGTAAAAAAACCCCGATGAGCTGTCGAGATTGTTCGGACATCCGTCCAGTTAGCCGAAAATTCGCAACATGTGCGCAATGCCGAACGCGCGTTGGCCGTACTCAGCGGTCAGTTTCAACATGTGGAGGCTTGTTTCTAATTGTAGCCCGAGGGGGCAAGCTCCCTAGGCCCGATAGATCGGCCGTGGCGGATTTCCATTGTAGGTGGGTACATCTGCGAGAACCAGACTTCAAAGGGCAACTTTTAAGAGCTCGCACGGAGTCCCAAGGAACGGCCAAGCGGGCTCGAAGATTCGGTTATCCACCAAAGCTTAAACGGTTGGTTAAGCTTCTCGGATGGCCTTGATTTTGAGGTACTCTGTGTAGCTTCTCCTGCAGATCCAACTCATTTATTGGCTTGACTGTTAGTAATAGTTCTGAAGATCCTCTTCATGTGTCAAATCTAGAATCTAGGATAGGCAATTTGATATGTAGTATGATTCGATGGCGCACTGCTGGTCGGAAGAAAGCCGGCGATTCCGTCAATGAAAGGTTGAAGAAAGAAGAAAGCAAAGAAAGTAACGGTGCGCGACCGGGATTGACAGCGGGTAGGGCATCGACAGAGGGGAGCCTGAGGATCTCCCGCGGGAAGGTAAGGTACCGGCGGATCATTGCCGCTTTAGTCGAGGTCGTCAGGTATTTCTTGGAGCACGGATCTGCATACTTCATGTTATCTTCGTCTCAATATCACATCATAGCAACCGTGATTTCCCCAATGCATGTCCTATCACGCCATAGGGCCTTGACATGGAAATTTTTTATGAATTTTCCGCATGATTTAATATAGAATCAAATCTGAATTTGTTCTTACATACAATACATAGCAGGCAGACCCTTCTAGCCCCGTGTCCTATCTCCACATGATGGGTCACTCCCAACTCTATAGCGGTGACTCCTACCATGAACACCTCAAGGGGTCCCGAAAAAATTTCTGATCTACGGACTGATCCATCGGGTAGGTTCCCCGGGTATGGAATCCAATTCCAAACAGGGCTCATGTTCCCTGCCATTATGATATTCTAGTTACACCAAGCTCCTCCATGGCTGGCTTCGATCCTTCATCCTCCACTTAAGACACGTCAACATTCACTGTGAGCAAGCCCCAAGTGGGTAATACTATAGAGCCACATGCCTGGGCAGCTAAGGAACAGTGGGATATTTCGTAAGGGATACCTGAGTACCCAGACGCCGCAATACATCATGTGGGGATCATTATGTGTCCTAAGGATAACCTATGTAGATCATGTGTTGATAAGTCCAGCTAATTGGCATTGTCTGAGGCAGAGCTGGAATAGAGCCAATCCATGCAAGGGATTCCTGTGGAAACGCCACCCTTTTTGCTTGTTCCCTACCCGTGCTGTGCGCCTGATATTTTTAATTGTACGTACCCACCATGTATCATGGTCCAGGCGTTTCAAGCTGTACAGAGTATCGGAGTCCCGGTGGGCTAGACAGCAAGGGCCCAGCATACCAAGAATTGTCCGACTGTATCGACGCGCGTTCGCTCCAAAATCAGGGTAACATCATGGTGGTCATCTCCGATGTAGTGACTCCAATATTGCATTTTATTGTATCCACTTTAGCTATTTAGAAGACCATGATAGCCCGCTTGTCATTGTCGATTCTATTCATTTCATCCTCAAGGGTCTTACTATTCCTATTCTCTTCGTGATCGTCATGGCGACGCAGCCCTCCAGTGGTCCTGACAGCTCTGTCGAACCCAGCCCTGAATCTAGCCTGGAGTGTCTGGGGTCCTTTGTCGAAAAGGAAAACGCTCGTGTGAAGGTCGAGAGCCGCGACATTGAGGCCGGTGAACTCTCCCAAGATGAGCTTGACAATATTGTCCACTGGGATGGCCCCGATGACCCTCGGAATCCCATGAACTGGTCCGATGCTCGGAAGTGGCTAATTATTGGCCTCATATCATTGAGCAGTTTCAATACGTATGTTTGCCTCCTTCATTTATTGTTAAAGACCTATGGCGGGTATGCTAACAGCTATTAGGTCTCTAGTCTCCACCATTTTTGCTCCCGGTGTCCCGGAAGTTCTGAAGGAGTTCCATACTGATAACTCTTCACTTGCATCTCTCATGGTCTCTATCTACGTGATGGGATCCGCAGTGGGGCCTCTTGTACTTACACCAATTACGGAAATGAGTGGAAGATTACCAGTGACACATGGAGCAAATATTCTCTTCATGATCGCAGCAATAGTTTGCGCATCCAGCATCAATATCTCCATGCTCATTGTTTCTCGACTAATCATGGGCATTGCCAGCTCAGTGCCGGTAACAGTTGGAGGAGGGTTTGTCGCTGATATGATGCCCATGGAAAGACGGGGAACTGCAATGACAATATGGACCGTGGGACCCTTGCTTGTACGTATATCTGGTTATCTGGTCTATCCTATGTCCGAAGTTACTAACTCTAATTATAGGGTTTTGTGATTGGTCCTATCTTCGGAGGCTACATGGTAGAGAATGTGGGATGGCGATGGACTGTGTGGCTTGAGGCAATACAGGTAAGCTACTGATCCTATGCTTGTGCTCAAACAAAGCAAAACTGACACTATGATAGGGAGGGTTCATTGTGATTGCATCACTGATATTCCTCCGTGAGACGTATGCGCCAACGATACTAGGACGTGAAGCAATGAGGCTCCAAAAGGCCACCGGGCAGCAATATCGTACCAAGTTTGACTCTGAACGCACAGCTGGCCAGATGCTCTTGACATCTTTAACGCGACCAATCAAATTCCTCTTTCTGTCGCCTATTGTCCTGATAGTATCCCTCTACAGTGCCGTCACTTACAGCTATATGTACGTTCTTTTCACTACCTTCACCGACGTCTTCGAGAATGTCTACGGTTTCAGCCCGGGTCAGGCAGGCCTTGGATATCTGGGCCTTGGTATGGGTTTCTGCGTCGGACAGATCACAATTGGCTACTACTCCGATCGACATGTCAAAAAGCAGGAAAAGATCCACGGCAAGATGAAGCCAGAGCACCGCCTTCCACCTCTTGTCCTTGGATGTTTTCTGGTACCGCTTGGTCTATTCTGGTACGGCTGGTCCGCACAGTATAGGCTTCATTGGATTGTCCCCATTATCGGGACCTTCTTCATTGGTGCGGGGATCTTTTATGTACACCTCGTTACTCAGGTGTATCTTGTTGATTCATATACCCTCTACGCTGCCAGTGCTGTCTCCGCTGAGCTAGCCTTGCGGTGCGTTTTTGGTGCCACTATCCCATTAGCCGGGACGCCCTTGTACGATACGCTCGGTCTAGGCTGGGGAAACACCCTCCTTGGTTTTATTGCGCTTGCTTTTGCACCGACATCCTTTTTCTTACTGAAATATGGGGAGAGCATCCGGACCAACCCCAAATTCATGCCAAAGATGACGTAATCTTTTTCTCTCCTTTGCCACAGGTGGCTTCTGGCCTTTTGGGTTGTTCCTATGGGCATTTCTTGCATATAATTGGCGTTCATCTTGATGTGATATGACATGGAGTATTTGGTTTTGGAATTAGACCGAGCTGTGTTTAGCGATGTGCTTGATCCTACTGTTTATTGTTATTTTCTATCTGTTATGGGCTACATTCACGCAACATATGAGCGACTGAAGCGAGTTTCTTAAGATAATCTTTCTAGCTTTTCTCCCAAGAATCATCTGGAGTACATACTATTTTTACATTACATGGCAAGTCTGTAACAAACTGTCGGAAACAATATTACCTCATCCAGAGACAAGAGATACTCTTGTATGCTTGGTGGATCCAATAAAAATGCAGATCCCAATAGTTTACAAGCGTTTCTGGAATGTGTCCGACTTTCCCAGTCCAACCACCACATACGTACGGACGTGTTAAGCCAGTCGCTTAAGGATATAGAACATCTACCACTAGTAATTCACCAATACAATCCCCTGATCATCGATGCTCTCACGGTACAAGCTAAGCTTATACTTCCCGATAAGTTAAGCTCTGGTGACATGCTTGGCGAACCCAGTTATGACATGTAATATGTACGAAATAGTAAATCATTACGTGAGAGTGGCTTGGGCTCTATACTCGGCAGTGGCTGGATAGGGGTGAGCCACCAGGTACCTATTGAAGGGGATGTATGAGTTTACTGTGGAGCAACGTGCAGACTTAATGAATATCATACTGGTCTTTTCCAACAGGGTCTGACTTATCGCTTTCCTTGTTTGTATGCGTGACAAACCTGTCTTTCAGGCATTCCGCGGGACATGTACATATGTATGTACTTTGTACATTTGATAGGATAGTATCCCAGACACTATGTCATCCTGTTTCTTAGTACCGCCAAGAGTATATTTTTTGCATATGGTAATGTATGTCTCGCACACTTTATGCAGTCCGCGTCATCTCATGGATCAGAACACAATAAATTCCTCGGGATCCCTTCCCGGTTACCTGCCTTGCGGCTAAGTTTACCTATTTTTGGAAGTCCTGTGAAAAAAGGCTGATGGTCTATTCGGCTCGAAGTTGTTGACATTGATATTTTGTACACTTTAGTAATGGTTGATTCTGGCGCTCTTTCCTCTCTGGTAAATCTAATCAAAGTATTTAGCACTACAGGCCATCTGTTGAGCAGTTAGACGTTTTATATGCGGCATATGTAGGTTCCGATTTCAAGATAGAATATGAATCATGGCCTAACAAGGATATCTCGTTTATCACCGATTTTAAAACCCCGTGTGCGATGGATTTATTTGGTGTATATACATATTCTCCTCCTCGGGCCCGGGGGGTGGGGGATCCCCAGAGGAAGGATTATCCGATCTAGCCTCGCATATGAAAGTTGAAACAGACTTATACGTTTTGAGCTTCAACCGAAAGGTGCATGGAGTCCGGATGATCAAAATCATGAACTGTGTCGCTGTAGACTAATCTCATACTGTGTAGAATTTTGCTTAATAATGATACTATACCGGTTTTATTACTGTGGTATACCGTATGGGCGTGGTGGGAATGTCGGTGAGTTTGTTCGTTGACTTAAATCCTGCCAATTTGATAAAGCTTGATACCCCTTCCTTCTCCATCGAATTCGATGGCATAGAAAGAGATACCTTTAAACTTAAGGTTCAAGATCTATGAACTAGGTATAGACGGTGACTTTGTCACATTGGTCCTGTTTCGTCCCACTGACATTGTTTTCGCACTCTGCCACAGTACAGAGTAAAGATATTATAGCTACGTAAGTATATAAAGTTTACACAGAACAGGACTGCTAAGTAGCCTTCCAGAGTGCCCCGCACTAGCACTAAGGTCGGTATAAGAAAATTAGATGGATCGCTGCACGAACCATGGTAAGCGAAGAGGCAGGGACCGGTCTAGAATGGCAATTTATAAGCGCAACAATGACCAGGTCAATATGTCGATCCTCTCGGATCAACTTCGGATCTACACTTTTGGCCAAGGCAACTTACCATATGAAATATATGTACCCGATTCTAGCCTCTCTCATTGTCACCGTTGATCAGTAACGGATTATTGAGGTGGATTTTGCCGGCTTTGTTAAAGTAGACTGCTTAATAGTCAAGTTTCCTAATTCTTCTATTTTAGTATAACTTACTTAGATAGGTTAAAATAACATTATTATTCTCTACTAATTTAATCATTTACTAATTATTGTTTTATCTCGGAGTATTCCTTACACTATCTCGTCTATGTGGTTGAGTCTGGGTGCGATGTGGCGGCATCTGTATTGTATAGCAAAGTCCAATCCAATCAAATGTTGTAATTTAGGAATATTGTGATCAGGGACAGTCAGACTGTCCTCCGTTTGGATTTTGTCACTCCTGGAGTGCTGGTGACTGTTGAAGAAGACTCATTGTTGTAGAGGGGCGGGCTTGCTGTCACCGACGGTGCAAAAAATTGAAATAAGGAACAACGAGTGAATCCTGGTATATTTCGGAATCTCCTACTTTCTCTCTACTTTACATAACTGAACATGTTAAGGATGCTAGGTTTTGTTGTACTAATAGATGGCAGTTTCCAGTGGAAAGCCTTGAGAATGAATGTGGTCTATAGACTGGTATCACAACTGGGGAGAGCTAGAAGAGGTTTAGCAGAACAACAAGGGAAGATATTGATGAGACTTGGATGCTACAGTACTTTCATTGATGTTTTCGAGATATCTTCGAACTGAGAGCAGGAGCTTATTCAAGTACCATAGTCCCATATGTCGAATGTATAACGACTGAACCAATTACGATTGCCCTTGACGGCCACCCTTTTCCCCAAGTCGCTTCGCTCTACAGTAAATATTGCTAGTATACCGCCGGTCATAGAATATCAGTGTCAAACAAGGTATTCTCATCAATACCGAGTCGATGCCAAAACATAGAACAATGCAGCAATGAGAGAACTTATTAAATCACAAGTCAAACTCCTGGGTTGTGCATTCGGGGCGCAGTCTTGATA
>NW_022475383.1:62192-108858 GCF_009193585.1 Aspergillus caelatus
GGAATTGACGCTTATGAGCCCCCAGAACCAGACCACATTTATATCCAAACAAGCCGTAGGATATCAAGACTGCGCCCCGAATGCACAACCCAGGACACCCTTCTCATCGGCCTTTAACTGGAAGGCTGCAGTCCTTTTGGTCAGCTAATAATTCAGTACTGCTGACCTGGAAATATGCTCACCCAAATTGATTGTCACCATATGAGGATCCATGAGATACAGCGAAACATCGGTTGGGCTAGGGCTATCGCAATCGCAGGTTAAAATCCACTCGATCAGGCTACAATCTTGGCATTTGCCGTTGGAGATTCCTTCGGAACGTTGCCCCGAAAGTGTTCCACTCCCCAACTTCTTCTCCGCAGAATACCATGCAAGAAGACATTGGTCCAGGCTCAGCGTCGTCCGTCCGTATGTACCATCCGCACGGTTGCAGTTAGCCGATATTGATGATCGATAGGTATGAAGAAAGGATAACAATCAGAGCTCGGTACATCGTTATCAAAGGTAAATAAATATTTCGCCAGGAATGCATAGGAAAGAGAATTGTAACAGATTGTTCAAGTATGGATGGACTATATATTTATATCATCACTACTTCTCTATCAAGTCAAGTCTTAGGAGTGATCGACTAATTTGAAAAGCAATGATATTCTATCATAATAGGGTTCGGGACAGATGAGATAAAGGAAATTTTTGAATTAGGGCAAGTTACTTGGAAGTTTGCCTTTGTGACGCCCTCGCCAAAGCGATAGATTACATAGTTCCGTCTTATAGATACTAACCGCCTGTTCGGCTGGCTATGGAAGCTCCCTCATTCGCCCTGTAACACGCCACAAAAAGCTTCTCCAAATATGTCTTTAATTGCCTTGTCCGCGATCTTTGCCGCAACTGCTTCCAGTTGGCCATACCACAATTATACCATTTAAGAGCCAGAGTTCTCCTTCGTCAATTTGACTACTACTAATAATGGCCTCGGAAACCGCATCTATCACGGCCATTAACACTACCCCCTACCTCTTGATCTGAGGAAATTTTTTTGACGCCAGTGCCGTCTGGATTCAACTTTACCTATCTGTCTTTACATCCGATATAGCAGAGTCATTTTTGCTCTATGATATATCCTCAATCCAGGCGTTATCTTCTAAATAACTAGCTTCTATTACAGACAATGATAGCTTGGGTTCATAGACCACACTGGCGACAAACCCTAACACTGAGATTTTACTATGCCTTATATAACTGTTAAGGGAAACATACCTCAACAATTGGCCGGCTGGCCCAATGGCAAGGCGCTTGACTACGAATCAAGAGATTGCAGGTTCGATCCCTGCGTCGGTCAGTTATTTTTGGGTTTCTCTGGATCAGAGATCCATATCTTTTTTGTTCTTTTAACACTTTTGGTTTGGTGATCCAGTGAAAACTCGACCCTAGTGCTGTGGATCTTCAGGTCAAGCTTTTTTGCCGACTTTGCCGGACGGCGCTATGATTGGTCATTTGATAAACCGCCTTTAATACTTTAATATCACGAGGTGTTTTTATGAGGCACGAGACGAGGTATAGAGGACGAATTATATAGGGGGTATCGTCTCTGGAATATGTTACGCTAGACTTTCTATCTTATTTATGTGAATCACTATAACCTACTGTTAAGTCTCTACATAACGACCTCAAGTGATCAGTATATATATATATATAACAAGCACCAAATCACCTCCCAACCCAATTCCAACCCCCCAAATGGTAGAGTACTGAGATAAACAAAACTCCAAAGCAAAGAAAAAAAGAATAAGAAAAAGGTACAAAAAAACACCCCCCCCGCCCCAACACGTCAACCCAAAATACCCCGGAGAATCCCGCATACCAAAAAATGAGGACCAACAAACGGCGTGAGACATAAACAAGGAATGAAGGGATGAGACAACCCTCGCTCCAAGTAATTATTATATGAACGGGAACACCACAGATCCCCCTAACTCTGGTCTTTCGAGTCCCTAAAACTCTTGCATTCCATCTCAACTGATACCTCTGGATACGAAAACGTATGTCATTTCCTTGATATCCGCCGTCTGTCGAAGGAGTTACTAATAAGCCGTGTTAGTTTCTTTGATCAGACTCATTCAAGATGAAGCTCTCCGTTACGGTTCTTTCTCTATTTCTCGCGGCTTCAATGGCTATGCCGGCTCCTGTATGTTTTTTTTTTTCTTCTCTCTCTTTCTTTCGAGTTGGCTGGCTAGATCTTGGTTCACAGACTTGGGGATGTGGTTGAATGTTGAAGTGCTAATGGAGTACACACGTAGTCGAACCAGATCCGCGATGGATTCGAGGCTGACAGTGAACATGGTTTACTGAGCAACATACCTGGTTTGCTAAAGACAGCAAAGGAGAGTGTCCATATTGCTAATAGCACGCCGGCCGCGCCGGAAGGTCCCACGACAGCGGGCAAATAGGGAGATGGGTTCTCATGTTTAATTAAACCTCATTCTTTTATAGACTGGTACAAGATGTACACCTTTGTTCAGACGTGGTCAACACAATGACTGACATTCTTCATGCTTCGTAATTCATGGTTATGGCTAAAATCACTATAATAAAAACATTGCATCGTATCGTAACAGGTCGAGTCTTCGTCGAATAAAGTTCCATAACAACATGCCATCAGTAAACGAGAGAGACCTTAATTCGGTCCTTGAAAATCAAACATTAAACGATTGTGTGGGGTATCCCTGGGTGAGAAAAATTAAAGTAGCAACACCGACCCTAATCCTCCATGAAGTCGTCCACCTCCACTCTGGTTCCCAATGCCTGCTGCCCTTCTTTGATCATGGCCTGCAGCTGTCGATTCAAACGGGCCAGGCTCGCGTCTTCCTCGCGCTCCATGCGACGCTTCTGGGCCATGTAACGCTGCGTCTCCACGGAGACCGGGGTTTCACGCGGCTTCGCCGGCGCGGAGAAGTGCGATTTGGTCGTTATCGATGCTGGTTGCGATACGAAAGTCCGCTTCACCGGCTGTCGTCGACGCAAATGGCCATACGAGGACGTCCGACGATGGACTCGTCTTCGGGCCGATGGACTTGCCTCATAGCCGAACTCGTCACGGCCCACCACAACCCAGTTGTGATGCAAATCGTCATCATGGTGATCGCCCGAAAAGGGAGTCGGCTCAGTCCAACCATGAGTACCAGCAGATGCGGAGGACAGATCGTGTTTTTCCGTCGTTGGCTGCCACGAGTGGTCATCAGGGCCCAGCGATACCGACGGATCACCAGCCGTCATCGAATACCCGCGACCACCACCGGCGTAGAATCCACGGAAGGCTCCTGACCAGCAAAAGTCCCAGACCTTTCCTACCACATCCAAAACCGCGCGGCTCCAGCGCACAGGGGCGGTTTGCGGATAGTAGCTGTTGTTCTGAGTGCCCTTCTCATCCTCCGGTCCTGACGGGGATGGTGCTACTACTGATGATGGATCTCGACGGCTGCGTTTGCGACGAGCCCCGGACGCATCACTGAGTGATTCCACGCTAGAATCTAGAGGGAGCCTCAGCGGCGGGTCTCGATAGCGACTAGGTCGGTAGTCATGCTCGGCGGAGACGTCGTCCACTCCGGCGAGACGATCATCGGCGACAGCGAAGGAGGTGGGACTGGATGGAGAATCGAGCCACGAACGATGTCCAGACTCCACTCCCCGCGCTCTCTTGCGGCTGGGGATGGAGATGGAGCGAAAAAGAGCCGACGAGGCGGAGGGATTCGGCGGCAGGAAGAGCTGCGAGGGAGCACCAGCAAGATCAAGTTGGGGAGGGATGGGCGAGTCGAGAACGAAGGAACTGGTGGGCATCTCTTTCCCCTTGTGAAGTACGTATTGCACTTTATTTTTATTTCTCTTCTTCTTTTTTCACCTATGTTTTCTTGAGGTTTAAATGTTGGAAAAGAATGGTTGAAGAGTATACAAGAGCAAGGTAAGCGTTGGGTGAGTGAAAAAAGAGCAAAGAATTTAGTCCGTGAATAAAGGAAGAAAATACGGGGGGCGGGATTAATTAGTTCGATTTTCCCATCCATTAACTTGTTCTCACCGCAGCAACAACCTTTTGCCATCCACTCACTAAGTCACTAATTCACTAATTACCCTTTTTGTTTTCAAGCCTCCTAATTCTACTAGTCTAGTATGGCTTGGTTCATGCGCCATGGCCAATGAATTCTATCCATTCTGCAGGACATGTGAGCTTTTGCAGTGACCCAAGCCTTATTGGTCCACCGCTACTTTCTAAGAAGTTCTTTAGAACGATGAAAACGAATGCATCTTAGTTTCATATTGAGAGACCCTCCATGCGATGATATTCACTGGTGGCTGATTAGACCTCCGTGGTACTAGTAGAGCTGACAAAGACCTATACTATATACATGCTGTTTAAGGGTATCTAGATGCCAGTACTCTTGTCGGAGAGAGCACACCGCTTCTCTGGATAGATAACCTTTCAACGGTCTTACAGCTTTTGGCTTGTCCACTGCACTCCTGCAGCCTCCAACCCTTCTTCGCCATCCACCAAGACGCACCAGCCTTCACTTCCCGCTCCCCCATCACCTGCGATCACTGCCGGAAAGTGCTTGCGAGCGAATT
Source organism: Aspergillus caelatus (assembly GCF_009193585.1). NCBI lineage: Eukaryota > Fungi > Ascomycota > Eurotiomycetes > Eurotiales > Aspergillaceae > Aspergillus > Aspergillus caelatus. The sequence continues at coordinate 66,807 of NW_022475383.1, forward strand.
CCAGGACCGCATCATCAAATGTTCCGGGCTGCAACCACACAGCCGGAATCCCCACTGCATGAGCCTCCTGGAGCAATGGCAGAGTGACCGCTGGCGCGGTGACAACCGACAAGGATGTCTGCGAAGGCGCAGTCAAGGCGCGGGGTGATGCGACCGTATCGTAGGCATGAGAGGGCAGTTCAATCTTCGGTGCGCGAGGATTGAGAGGAGTGACAGGTAGGGAATGCTGGTGATACCATGCGAGGACTAATTCATAGGTATAACGTTACTTAACGATCGATTAGAGCCGGGGGATTCATATTCCTACTCTTGTAACCAAACTTGTTACTGTCGTTGCTTGCGCCTGCGACGGCAAAGCGCGGGGAAGAGAAGAAACGCTTGACGGCCTCCATATTGATTGTGACTGTAAAAAAAGCGATGAGAATGGTAAGAAAATAACTGAATAGACTTAAGAGAAGAAAACACAGATGAGTACAAAGGAGAGAAGAGGAATGACGAGAGTAAAAAGGTGGGGAAGTTGTTCCGGGGAATCTAGATTTATTCAATTGATTAATCGTTAGATCCTCGGCTGACTGACTGACTTATCGTTATCACTGACAACTCCGCAAATCTTGTGAAATTACATACAATCTTTCATCTTTCTCGTCCCCCCCCCCCTCCTTCTCCCCAACTCGCTCGTTTCGCCCCTCGTATTTTCACTCTCTTTACTAAAAAAAATCTTACTTGAATTCTTCTTATGCCCCCCTTCGTCCCCCGCAAGCGACTCTCCTCCGCGGATCCGCCCAGTGCCAAACGCCACAATGCGACAGCTACTCCCAGTGTCGACATCGCCGCTATCGATGACAAATCAGACTCCCCATTAAGCGACGTTCCCAGTGAAGCTATTCTTCAAGACCAGGAAACCAAAGATGAGCCCAGTGACGAATCAGAATCAGACGATGATGAAGTGGATTGGGAAGATGCAATGGGATCGAAGGCTACCACCGCCACGGCGACCACTCCTTCGATAACACCTGCCCACGTCAAAGATCTGGAGCTAACTCTCGACAAAAACGAGGTTCATCTGTCTGATATTATCGATGGGAAGAAGGCTCCGTCCAAAATTGAACGCCAAATCCGGGTTCTTACCCACTGCCTGCATGTCCAGTTCTTGCTCCACCACAACGCTCTCCGAAATGCCTGGGCAAACGATTCCCAGGTCCACGATATTCTACGTCGCAAGCTACCTGCTGCCCTTCATAAAGAGGTAAAAAAGTGGAAAGTGTCTTCTGGCCTAGAGCTTCCAGAAAAGCCCCCAGAAGAGACTACCAAGAAGAAGAAAGGGAAGCAGCGTCACAAATCGGAGAGAGACTGGGGCGAGGGCTCATCGCGGATGGAACCTGGTCAGCCAGATATGAGCCGTGGAGATCCCATTATCACGTTACTCAAGGTCTTGGCCGCCTATTGGAAGAAACAGTTCAAGATCACCGCCCCGGGGTTACGAAAGCGTGGCTATCGGCCTATGTCCCACCTTGAAGCTGACATATCCGCCTTTAATAAGGAAGAACATGATCCTGAGAGATTTGGGGAAAAGGTCTGCGGTCTCGATGAGTTTCGACAGGCTGCAGAGCGTATGGAAGGGTCCCGCGACCTGGGTGCTCAGCTGTTTACTGCACTACTCCGCGCGCTCTCGATTGAAGCTCGGCTCGTCGCCAGTCTTCAGCCTTTAGGGTTTGGTTGGACCAAGGCGGAGACATACACGCAGAAAGCCAAGGTTGAGTCAGAAGCCCAAACTGAGAGTGGGGAAACCGAGGATGCCATGGACGTAGATTCTGATGACAGCGACTTAGACCAGAAGCCCGCGGGCAGTAGAAATAATTCCAAGGGGTATGACAAGGACCTTCCAGTGCCAATTTATTGGACAGAAGTTGCGTCTCCAGTTAACCACCAGATCATTCCCGTCGACCCGCTGGTGTTACCGAATTCTGTAGCGACAACACCAGAGCTCCAGGCCGCATTTGAGCCTCGAGGGGCTAAAGCTGAGAAAGCTAAGCAAGTGATTTGTTATGTGGTAGCATACTCGTCCGACAAGACGGCAAAAGATGTCACTACGCGGTATCTCCGTCGGCGCACCTGGCCTGGCAAGACAAAGGGCTATCGAATGCCAGTAGAAAAGATCCCCGTGCCCGGCCGGAGAGGAAAGTTCCACGAGTACAACTGGTTCCGGGTCATCCTGCGAATCTACGAGCGTTCACCAAAAAGCCAGACAGCGGTCGACGACCTTGAGGATGCGAACGACCTGGTACCAAATCAACCCGAGAAAAAGGCAGCCAAGGAAGGTGACACGCTCCAAAGCCTCAAGGCCTCAACCGAATTTGTCCTAGAACGCTTCCTCCGTCGCGAAGAAGCCCTAAAACCAGGCTCCCAGCACGTCCGCACCTTCGTGACCGGAAAAGGCACCAAAGCCAAGGAAGAGAAGATATACAGACGAGCCGACGTCCTAAAATGCCTCTCCGCCGAGAGCTGGCACAAAGAAGGCCGACAGATCAAGAAAGGCGAAGCGCCACTAAAACGAGTACCCATACGCGCCGTAACGCTCCTCCGCAAACGCGAAGTCGACGAGCTCGAGCGTGAAACCGGCGAAAAGCCCAAACAGGGCCTCTACGCCAAATACCAAACAGAGTACATCATCCCGCCACCCATCCGCAACGGCGTCATCCCCAAAAATGACTACGGCAACATCGACTGCTTTGTTCCCAGCATGGTGCCCTGTGGTGCCAAACACATCCCCTGGCCCGGTACCGTGCGCATCTGCAAGAAACTCGGTATCGATTACGCCGAAGCCGTCACGGGCTTCGAATTTGGTTCCAAGATGGCTGTTCCCGTCATCGAAGGCGTCGTTATAGCAGCAGAAAACGAAGACCTAGTCAAAGACGCCTGGCGCGCTGACGCCGCAGAAAAGCGCGAAAAGGAGCGCCGCAAAGCCGAAGCGCGCATCCTTCAAACCTGGCGGAAATTCCTCTTCGGTCTGCGCATTGCCGAGCGTGTCCGCGAAGAATACGGTGAATCCTCCCGCGACGACGAGAGAGACGCATATAACCCGTTCACAAGCCGTAAATCAGGTCAACAGGCTCCTGCACCGGAACCTCACGTCCGAGAACCATCAGAGGCGGGAGATCCAGTTGACCGCGGTGGAGGATTCCTTCTCCCCGGTGAAGATGGCGGCGATGATGGAGATCTCATCGTCGAGAGACACCAACCTTTGCAACCTGAACGTGAACATGAGGTTGCTGCTGAACTAGATGATGCAGGGGCCATGGAAAGGGAGATCCCTGATACCAGTTCCGTCCATGAAATTTCTTCTTCGCCGGAGATACCGGATTCTGAAGAGCAGCTTTCTGATTCGGAGCCTGAGTATGTACCTCCTACCACACGGAGGCGTACTCGGAATGCGACGCGGAAGGGTTAATGCCCCCTTTTATCCCGTTTTTCTTTGCACCGTATGTTTAGTATCTTGTATTCTTGGGAATCATGCTTGTAGCTATGTAATAACGGAGTTAGGGTATCATCAGCCATGGCCACGGATTCAGGGTAGGAGTTAAATATAAGTTTGACATACTGGAATTAACGATAATTTACTGGTATACTGTCTTGCTTATATATGTATATACGTATCATCAAATTATTCCACTAAATAAAGCAGATAGACTAACGGGGTATACTGTCTATATGGCTATGCTGTATAAGATTCAAGAGAGCTGTACAAGGTGATCAGCAACGAGGCAGTCACCTGCGCCGTTTCGGCAGGGGTGAATCCAAGCCATAGGCCTCGTTCATCTCCAGTCTAGAATCCATGTCCATGCCGAGATCGAAATCTTCCACCGGACTTACGTGTACTGCCGGCGAAGAGATGGGGCTATGGGCGACTCGTGGCCGGGACTTGAAGACACTGGCGTAGTCTGCCTCTTCTTCGAACAGTTCATCGCGCGGCGTGGATGCTCTGCTGATTTCGGGAGTTTGCCTCTCGGGCAGTTCGAATTGATTCACGGGGAAGGAGGGCCGCCCGCGGCGAGGTCGAAGACTCTCTCTAGGCCGTGGGTTACTTGGCGGAGGAACTAACGACATAGATTTCCGCGTCCGTTCAATCAGATTATATGTGTTGCGTTCCTTGCGCTGGGCGGGTTTGAACTCTAGATCAGACGAGAGTTGCAGCGAGGGAGAGCTGGATCGCCCTATAGCATCACCCGCTTCAGATGTAACACTGCCCGAGGATGTACTCTTGGCGGTAGCATCTTGCTGAACCAATTGAGGGGATGACGTATTACTTGAGGACGGTGATTCATGCCCAGCCATACGACGGTCTGCATCCACTACGGGGACATGTAATGAAGTGGCTCGTGAAGATGAGCGGTGCGTGCCTTCGATTCGAGCAAGTGCTTCCGTCATGGAGAAGAGGAGTGCGCGATCGTCTGCTTTAAGGGAAATGCGTTCCACTGGCTCTCGAACAGCCTTGGCGATGCTGGCGACAGTGAGTGCCTGGTGGTCCCGGAACGCCAAGGGAGGACTCTTTATTGAGTTCATCGATTCCGTTCGCTCATGTCTCAGCATCGAACTGTGATATTGATGCCATCTCTGCAAGCGGGCACGCTGCCTCGTGATGCGTGTCTCCAAGTCGATCAAAAGATCCGGAGCAGAGTTTCTCTTAAGGTCCTCTACTGTCGACGCCTTTGCTTTGGACCATGCTGTTGAGAAAGGCAGCTCTAGAAACGCATCGCTGCTACTTCGGGCACCTCCATATAGCAGAGTGTCGGCCCAATCCGCATTGCTTAGGCAATTAGCCTTGACCTTCTGTGCCAATTCATCAAAGTTAGCCTCGTCCGCAATCTGGGGACGCTCTTCCTGGGACTGAAGTTCTAGTTGACTCTTTTTGTAATCCAATAGTTGCGAGAATCTTTCATGCGTATCCCGTACCCGGCTGCGACGCTCTCCCACCTCTCTCAAGGAGACGCGATGCGCGAGAATGAGGGGTAGCATGCGTTGATATTCTTGTTGAGTCAGTCCTGAGGCCATTGACAACTTCATAGCGGGGGTCCCAAGTCCTTCATCCGCCGAGGCGGCCAGAGCTTTACGGAGAACTGCGGTCGAAAACACCGCAAGAAGCTCGTCAAACTTCTCCCCTTTGCAGTCATCGAGCATTGACTTCCGCAAAATAGTCTCTTTTCCTAAGTCTCCATTTTTCTTCAACTCGGACAACACACGAAATAGGGCGGCGCGCAGATTGACTGACTGCAATGGCTCCAGTGGAGGAAAGAAGGGCCGGAGTTTCTAGCGTATTCTGTCAGTTGGAATGCCACACACGCGAGGTTAAAAGCGCACATACATCCCGAGCGGTTTCCGGGTCCCAGAGCGCCACCAATTGGTAGAGTGCCCATTCGATGGCTTTGACACGCTGGCGCTGGTTCTGCGGTGAGGATAGAGAGCGAACTGTAATGCCCGGCCAGTCGTCACGGAAGTCTAGTTGCAGCAGCTGGAGGTTCCGAACAAAGACAACCACGGGTGGTTGCGGCGTCCAATCCGGCCTTTTCGACCGAGAGGGAGGTCGCGGCGACTGCATATTTAGGAGATACTGAAAGGGTCAGCAAACGTCTCCTGGAGACAAAGAACTGGAGAAAGGGGGTTGTATACCAGCGATCCTCAGTCCGCACAGGCGGTAGTGCCATAGACAATGACGTTTAAAAGAGCCTTATCATAGATGCTAGAACTGATCTGGAATAGCAGTGGGTGGGGAGATCGCGAGAAGATTAAATGAAAGTAAGTGGTTTGCGGGGACGACAGATTGAGTGCCAATCATGTGCTTGTTTATATTGTTTATCATGTTGGTTATCAGTCACCCTCACCGCCTTCTTCTTTTTCTCTTTCCCCCCGCAGAATCTCCCCTCAGTTTTTTGGCCTTCTTTCTTTCCCCTCTCTCTCAGTCAGTCTTTCGTTCAAGCATATAAGGCCGTTCTCCCCTCCATTTTTGTACATCGAGTTTAATCTTTGCATTTATTTCATTACACCGTTTCAAAATCATCATAATGGGCTCTGAAACACCGTCTAATGCCCTCTGGACTACGCAGTCTGGTGAGAGGAATTCTGCAATGATGCCCAGAGACCGTAAACAAAAGCTAACAGATCGAACCAGTGCTGGCCACCCTTCCTCACCCCCCTGAGGAGAACTCCGCTTCTCCGATTCCGTTCTTCCACCTTCTTGAGCGCCTGAAGACCACCAAGAGGGAAGGCTGGCGCCGCTTCGGTATCACAGAAGGCGAATCGATCTCGGACCATATGTACCGTATGTCGGTGATGACGATGCTCGCCCCGCCTTCGCTCGCCCCACGGCTCAACCTGCCCCACTGCATGAGGATGGCTCTCATTCACGACATGGCGGAGTCGTTGGTTGGCGACATCACCCCAGTAGACAACGTTGACAAGAAAGAGAAGGCACGCCGCGAGGCTGACGTGATGAACTACATCACCAAGAACCTGCTGGGAGGTGTTCCCGGTGGAATGTTGACCGGAGATGAGGTTATGAAGGTGTTCCAGGAGTATGAGGATAACGAGACACTGGAAGCCAAGTACGTCCACGATATCGACAAGATGGAGCTTCTTCTGCAGATGGTCGAATACGAACGTACCCACGATCTCGATCTGTCTGAGTTCTGCCATGTTGCGAACCGTGTCCAGCTACCGGAGATCAAGGAATGGGCGGCGACGGTACTCCAGGAGCGGGAAGCTTTCTGGAAGAAGAAGGCTGCCAATGGAGTTCAGGCATAAGAGTGTGAATCATTGATGAGAGTGATATTCTTTCGGTTGATATTCCTTTCGGGTTATGTTTAATGGTGTCGATGCCTCACGAGTTATCTATCTTTTTTTCGGTTTTTTTTTTATTATTATTACCATCATGCATACCACTAGACAGGTGAAGGCGTTTGGATGGGCCCATGATTAGATTAGATACCATCGACGATCGATGAGTCTTGTCACATACATATTGAAAGTACACAAAGTGTAACTTAAGCTCAATCACAAGCCAACATAGAATCCGCGAAAAAAAGAGAGAAAAAAAAAAAAGGTATCCCATGCAAATAACAGTAAAGAAAAAAAGGTCTATCCATCTATACATACTATACATACAACACACCAACTCAATCAACCTCCTCCACCTCCATCTCCTTAGCCAACATCCTCGCCTCCGCCTGCATATCCTCCATACTCCTCGGCCTCCTCTCCTCATTATCAACGGCCGGAAACCTCGTCATCCTCTGCCGATAATGCCTCCCTAAATCCCCCTCCTCCCCATCTAGCATATCGTACACCGCATCCGTCCCTCCCCGGGCATCCAGATCCGCCTTCTTCCTCGGGATAATATGCGCATGAACATGCGGCACGCTCTGTCCCGCCTCTACGCCATCCTGCACGGCGATGTTGAGACTACTTGCGCCGTACACGCGCTCGACCATGCGGCCCACACGGCGGACGGTCAGGAAAAGATCTGTTGTTTCGGAGGGGGTCAGGTCGGAGACGCGGGGGACGACGCGGCGCGGGGAGACGAGGACGTGGCCTGGGAGGATGGGTTTGAGGTTGACGAGGGCGAAGGAGAGGGGGGTTATGTGGAAGACCTGGGTTTTCAAAGGATCGATTAGTGTTTTTTGAGGAGGATCGGTCTCAGGGGGGGGGGTGGGGGGTTGTATGTTCCTGGGAGGAGGGAGGGGAGGTTTTTTATTTACTTACCTGGGATGTGACGACGAATGGACCAAAGTGGATCGGTCCTTTAACGGCGAGAGCCATTGTGGATGGGGAGTCTTCGGTGGGCATGTAAAGGTAGGTTTTCTGGTTGGCGAGTTTATAAGGGTTTATTATAACTAGAAAGGTGACAATTTGACTTTGGAGTGGTTGTTGAGAGAGCCGAGGAAGTTGAGGTATTCGAAAGTTGGAGGCGGCGGCGTCATTGTTTATGACCGGTCGAGTGGAGCTCGGACAAGTCTATGAAGCTACATTCAACGGAACAACGCCTCATTCGTTTACGAATAGCTACTGATTCAGTATAGGCAATGGGTATCATTAATCACTCGGATACGCGAATTCATATATTACATATCAGTAACCTTCCTCATCCAGTTTGTCAGTAAAAAAAAAGAAAGAAAGAACAACGTCATCGATGCGAGGCATGATAGTGATGCAAGGCATATTACAATCGTAGTATAGACACATGGCATGGCATCAGAAGGAAGTGAGTATAGGGTTCTGTTGAATGCAAGGTTTACGTCTCTTTCGCCGGCTCAGACACTGGTTCGGCTTCTTGATCAGTTGTCTGTTTTATCTCTGCCTCTGGTTCTGATTTCGGGGCCTCCTCGGTTGAGGCTGTTTCGGGCTCATCCATCTGCGCATCGCTTCCCTCGGTGCTAGGATTTGATTCCTCCTGTTCGATTTTCTTGGTATCTGCGTCAACTGCCTGTGGAGCTGCCTCCGTCTCTTCATCATCTTGTACTTCTGCAACTGTAATTTGTGACTCGGTGCTACCAATCGGCGCCTGTTCGTTAGAGGTCTTGGTCTCTTCACTGACAGCTTCCACGGGTGGCTGAGGCTCTGGTTCCTTCTGTGCCTCTTCGGTGGACTTTTCGGTTTCTTGCTGTTTTGGCTGCTGCTCGTCATCCTCGGCGCTTTCGCTGATGGTCGTGACATCGCGGATAGTCGTAACCCGAGAACTTGTTGACGGGGTATTCTTGTGACGTCTCGTGGTCGCCGACGGTGGTTCTTGCAGTGTGGCAGCCAGCGGACCTTCACCCTCCTTCCGCAATATCGTCATTCGACGCCCGTCCATCTGCTCCTCTGCCGGTTGAACGGGATCGGCACCTTCCGCCTCAGCCGGAACGGTGTAATTGTCTTCTGGTATCAAGCTGTATAGATCACAGACCGTCTTGAAGAAAATATACAGCCCATCGTGGCCTTCGACCTGCCAAAACACCTCCCGATGTTGAAACCAAGCGTGCGCAAAGATGCGATAGAGGCGGCGGAAGATGTTGGTCAAATGTCTCATGCTCGCCTGTGGACCACCACCTGCCTCCGAGCCTAGTGTTAGACGACTAGGGAAGTACTTGGGTGATGTGAGGATGTTGGTTGCCCAATCCAGGGTATGGCAAGAATAGTCGATAGCACAGCACGATTTAGGCGGATCGTGGACGGCACAGAGATACTGCCATTCTGACGCTCGCATTTCTGGACATGTCTGTGCGGAGCAAGGGGGGTTTTCGGCGAAGAAAGCAATGATAAGATTGTTTACTTTCATTGTTAGGAAGCGGCAAAGCTCATAGAGCCAAAGCGACCGGTCAACGCCCCCCGGGGGCTCCGCAAGCTGAATGGCAACCTCCCGGTTGATCGGGACGACAGTGTCAGATCCTTCGGGTCGGGTGTAGTGGTTATAGAGGGCTTTAAGGTGCTCCTGAAGCTGAAAGGAAGAATCGAGCTTTGGGGGAGACCCCAGTCAGCGGAGGTGCGGCGCAATCTGCTCTTGTTTACATACCTGAGAGAGAGGGACCAGAGGCGGACCAACTGCCATGTCGACAGATTTGGTCCCTGGTCGAATTCTCCGAGTTGAACCATCGTCAGCTCCATGGGAAGTACCTAGCAGCTGCTCTGCATCCTGACCAAACGACTCGCCGACCGACGGCGATTTGGGGCCGATCTGAACCTCTGTAAATGGAGGAGGACTGGGTAGGCGCGGGGAGCTAGCCTGAGAAGCTCCCGCAGCAGCCATGTCTAGACAATTGCAGAGCTTAAGGTGATATAAAAGAATGAATTAAGAAAGAAAAAAAAAAGGACTGAATGAAAGCTAAAATGAAGGGAAGAAAAACAAGCTGTTAAGGAGAGACGGAGGAGGCGCTTAGGCCAAGCGGAGCTTCTGGAAGGAGTGACGGGACGGAGACGGAGATTCCACCGGCGGAGCTCATGACTAGTCAGTGCCCTAAGCCCTAGCTAATCCTCTCTGGGTAACGTCATTCCGTCAATCAGATCATCTACTGTATTTCCCCATACTTCGGGAAATCTCTCGTGGCGCGACCGGATAACCTGATTCATCATGTCAGATATAGAAGATGACGAAGCCCCTCCAGCGCTGATAGATGTCTCTCAGCTCCCGGATGCGGAACAGCAAGAGGCGGCTAACACCTCATCCGCGGATGCGCCGTTGGAGAGCCGGGTGCCTATTACGCTTGTAACCGGTATGACTTCGATGTATATACTTCTAGGGACTGCCAGCTGACAGCTTGTCTAGGGTACCTTGGCGCAGGAAAAACTACACTGTTAAATTACATTCTCAATGAAAAACATGGCAAGAAGATCGCCGTGATAATGAATGGTTGGTTTCCTAGATCTGTCATGCGAGCATCACTAAAAACCTGTAGAGTTCGGTGACTGTAAGTCATATAGAATGAAAACGCATAGCGGGCAAGCATATGTAGACCGCTGGGGAACTAGTGCTTATGCTAATACGTAATCAAGCCACGGACATCGAGAAGCCATTGACAGTAAACCAGGATGGCCAAGAAGTCACCGAGTGGATGGAAGTCGGAAATGGTTGCATCTGCTGCTCAGTCAAGTAAGTTCCTCACACTCTGTATATCAATACGGCTGACCAAAGACAAATAGAGACTCTGGCGTAATGGCCATCGAGTCCCTCATGGAGCGCCGAGGAACCTTCGACTACATCCTGCTCGAAACAACCGGCCTTGCCGACCCAGGCAATATCGCTCCTGTATTCTGGGTCGACGATAACCTCGGCAGCTCCATCTACCTAGACGGAATCGTCACTCTTGTTGACGCGAAGAATATTCTACATCTTCTAGATGAGCCGACTCCCGAGGAGACAGTGTCCAGTCACGAAAAAGAACAAGGCCATGACCATGACTATTCGGGACCCGTACTATCCATGGCCCACATGCAAATTTCGCATGCGGACGTGATCATCCTGAATAAGGCCGATCTCGTTACTCCAGAGGAACTCGATAAAGTCCGAGAACGTGTGCAAGCCATCAACAGTGTCGCTAAGATCCATGTAACGGATCACAGCAAGACACCCCAGATTGAAGGCGTTGTCTTGGATCTTCATGCCTACGATCACTTGGCTAGTCTGGATTTTGGCGAGAAGGGACATAGCCATATTGATCCGGTAAGTCGTTCTTCTCGATTGGGTTTTTTTCCCCCTTAACTCGAGGGTCTAACCAGTTTTACCAGGCTATCTCTACAATCGCAATAACAACCCCTCCCATCCCATCCGAAAAGATTCTGCTCGTGGATGCCTGGCTCCGCTCCGTCCTTTGGGACTCTACTCTTCCACCTGTGGAATCTCAATCTGAGTTTCAGTCTCATCCAGCTGATTTCGATATCCACCGCCTCAAGGGCATATTGATCACAAATGATGATTCCAGTAGGGTTATTCAAGCGGTCCGAGACGTATTCGAGATCAGGGATGCCGAGCCAACGTCATCTGATGAAGGCCAGAAGCAATGTAAGATTGTTCTCATCGGCCGAGGACTTGGGCCGGATGCACAGCCGTGGCAAAGGAGCTTTGAAGCCTTCTTGGAGAGGGATGAGTAGTACAGGTCAATGGCGGGAATGTAGAGTGTGTGAGGCGTGCTGTATGGTATAGGGTGTCGGGATTCCAGATTATGACGATGAAGATCCATGTGAACAAAGTAGAGCTATGATGAGTTGAATAGAGTCAATTAAACTTGTGTAGCACTGCCGTCTAGGCTAAAGCTGCCCCATGTCCAGTAGAATGAATTACATCAGTCAAGACTTTCCATTTTGGAATTCCTAAACCGAGATTGAACGTACCAAATCTTTATTGAATTAATACAGCCATGGCCATGAGGGACTTTCACCGGTGGCAATCAATATACATAAACTTCTTTCAATAACAAGTAGCCCGGCCATTGGGATGTCATCATATCATTCGTGAAAACAAGGGAAAATAAAACGAGACTGTTGCTGCTTTTAACGAAAGAAGACGAGGTGGGTTCGACCCGGCAATTTTATAGCAGAGGAAAAGGAATGAAATCGAGAGACCCGAAAGCGAAAAAAGAAGAAAGAAGAAGGACGAAAAAGAAAAAAGTAGAAATCAAATAACAAAAACCAACAAACTCCAGTTTCGCCGACATGCTCGCTGCTGCAGTTATAAACGATGAATCAAAAAGCCACGCCAAATAAGTATCTATACAGCGCAAAAGCGTGGGAAATGGGTATCGCGCACTGCTCTGCCCCATTCTGGGACCGCAAATCACAATAACAACCTGATTCTGGATCAAGAAGCGGATGCTCTTTTGCCTATCACAAATGTCATTTTGCAGTGACACTTGGTTTCCGTCATGCGGAGGTCAGGGCTTTATTTTGAAAACGCCGGGTTTATGGGTAAATGCGAATCACTCAGGTAAGGCGTGTTCTGGAGAATCTGCCGGGGATATCCTAATGCCGACCGAACGGTCAAGGGAGAAAAGCGCTCTGCATTTCCCTCCATCAATTTTGATTCTGGCAAGCTGAGGGCAGGATTGATAGGTAATATGGAATGCAACAGGGAGGATACCGAACGTGAAGGGATCTGGCTGGACCAGTCCTGATCACGGATCAGTGCATGGCCTAAATCTGGCACAGTTACTGCGTACGGATCGGTAGATTGAGTTGCCGCAGATAAAGGGGATTCCCCACAGTTCGCAGAGTCTGGGGACAGTTTCTTCGTGGAGCTTGGCCCAAACGAGCAGGCCGGATGGCTGCCAACGCCTGCAAGGGACCCAGATAAAGTGTCAGCCTCCAAGGGCAGTAAGTTTGCTGCTCGATCCAGAGAAATATCCCGATAGCGAGGATCGAGATCCGCGTCTAGATCAATTTCGTTGTCTCTGTCCCCTTGAGTAGATAGGTATGTACGTGTCTGGTCACTCCCCAGGTTTGTCGGTAACGGTGTTGGAGCGGCAGATGCTGTTGAATCTATATAATTTCCCAAGCTGTCAGGTCCCGGCCTGATGTTGGCTTCTAGAGGCTTGCTGTCTCGCCTTTCTCTAGTCCTGCCTCGTTGCTCTTCTTCTTCGAATCCTGCAAGACGATTTGGGTCAAGACATTGCGGATCGTATCCAACGTCCGGTGATAATGGAGCATTGAGATGCCATCCCGTGCTATCTACAGGCCCAGCATGATGATTTAAGAAAGTTCCCGGAGCCGCAATGACTCGGTGGTTATATAATGGCAGAGCGCCATTGTTCAGCCCTATCCCATGGCTCATATGTCGCGGATACATCAAGGGGGGAGGCTGCTCCGTTAGTATATATTCGCGCGGGAAAAAGTTTAAAAGTTCCTTGGCTGATAGCCGATCTCGAGGCCTTGAGCTTAAGCAGACGGCCACCAGCCTTCGATAGTAATCTGGTACATCCACGTCTGGGCCCAGTATTAATGGACGAGGTTGCCGTTCGGGTTCATCCTCTTCCATCGCCAGCGCCCATAGTGTCATTCCTAGCTGGTAAAGATCTGTCTTGACTCCAATATACATGGAAATTCGCTGGTTGCTTTCAATCTTCGCAGCAATTTCAGGAGGCTCCCATCCTACAGGGCAGCCTCGTCGGTTGATATCTATGATCTGGGCATCATCGTTGGCATCCACCACAATATTCGACAGAGTGAAGTCCCCCTGCACATAGCCAGCCTCATGGATCTCACAAAGACCCCGAACAATTTGTTTCGCCCAGCGCTCGCGTTGTTCCCATGAGATTGTACCTCGGTGCTCGTACAGAATATCAACCAACGCTCCCTTCTCCGCGAAGCTGATGAGCAGGCCCTTGACCACTTCTTCGTGTTCGTTGACGACCACTCCTTCCACCTGGACAACGTTCGGGATATCTTGCAATGCATGGAGCGCGTTGATCTCGTATAAAAACTCATCCACCGTGTCAGGGCCGGGTATCTCCTTTTTGATGTAAGACTTCCCATTCAACCGTACATTATACACAAATCCCGACAAGTGCGCCTCAAAATGCAGCTGATCCTCTCGGACGAGTCGAGAGTCGGGCAAGTGGCCAATGCAGGATATGGGCGGGTATGGGATGATCTCGTTAACGTCTTCCGTTACGTGTACGTGCAATCGGCCATCCCGAGTTTCCAACTTCAGATTCGTGACCGTGTCGTAGAATTGGATTTCAGTTAATGATTCGCGGATTGATTCATAGATCCGGGCGCATTTGTCTCGTTGGTAGCGTAATTCCTTCAGGTCTTGCTCAAGCGAATCGGGAGAGGCGCCGCGGTAATCGCAGGAGATGGTAACCCTTCGCCACCGATTGGGAGTCTCTGCATATGTGACGAAGAATTTTTCACGCTCGGAGCGGTCGCGAAAGTGCATGCTCAAATTCAAAATCCACCGTTTCTCCAACTCCATCTCGATGATATCTTCGGGCGGCTCTTCGGGTGCTTCCGTCATAGCTGGATAGGGGTCCCATTCCGAGCGGAGATCGCTCTCCTCATTCGCTTCTGGAAGCTCTTCAACCGTGGTCTCGTCCGGATCGTGCCAGGGAACCTCGGGAGCGGACAATCTGGGGTCGACAGTGGGCGGTGGAGACCGGCTCCGAGTCCGTTGGGCGCTCAGTGTGCGAGGTCGGTCGGCGGAAGCGGCACGACGGGGCTCTGGTTCCAGGGGGGCTAGATTGTCACGTCGCTCGGAATTCTGTCTTTTGAACGTGGTAGACCTAGGAAGACCGACGCCGACCTTTCTTGAGAGTTTGCGAGTGAGGTTGTCATGAGGTTTGGTGTTGCCAGCATTGGCATTGTTTGGATCATTGATGCTGTTATTTTTGTTGTGATGATTGGGGAAGGAAGCGCCCCCCGCAGTAGACTGGGAAGAGTCTCGATCATCACGACCCAGCCATCTGCGCAAACCAAAGCGATGCCACATGCTCTGTTTGGGACGAGGGAGGTCGGCCTTTTCTGGATCCAGCAAAAGACCCAGAGACCTAGTCGGACTACAAGAACTGTCTGCGATCGAGATGGCCATACGGCACGGCACAATTGCTAGTCCGAGGTCGTGCAAGGAATGAGTAAGACACCCCAGTGGCTGGTATGGCGATGTCCATAAGAATTGAGACGGATTCGCCCTTGAGTCAGTAGTGTGGGATTATTTCGCTTGGACCTAGGGGAAAGGTAAAAAAAAAATAAAAAATAAAAAAATAAAAAAATAAAAATCTTATTCAAGGGGTGGCTCGAATTGGCACGGCCTGGTTGTGAAAATCAAGAAAAGAGACTATGGAACGAAGAAAAAGATTAAAAAAAAATAGAGTAATTAAAGTCAAAAAAGGAAATGTAAATCGTTCAACGAGAAGTCGGTGAGTGACAAGTTGTTGTTGTTGTTGTTGTTCGTCCAGGATTTTGGCCTCAGTCCCACTAGTCGCACAATGTCGGATATCACTGATGAGGACAGTGAGCGGCAAAGTGATCAATGTTCATGGGAGGAAAGATAGTAATTGATAGATAGAATAGACAAATAGGATAGGTACAGACAGGAAAAAGGATGGTGGAAGAAGATGAGGATATGGTGACAATGCAATCAATTGATCGGCAAATGTTGACTGTTGCCCAGCTGCACGGGCTGGTTGGCGGTTATAGTCAGTGGTGGTTGGGTTTGGGTTGTTTTGAAGTTTGTTGGAGGTTTTAACGGTGCATTTGCAAAGCCTTCTGACTGGTTTTAAGGGTCAAGGTCACTACGATAAGTGCATTAGGTTAATATTCAAGGCTGTCGGTACCTAACGGGAGGAGTGAGAGCACTAGTAGTACGACTCGTTACTAGACTTACTACACCGCCCACAAGACTCACCACCATCACCATCTCAATAAGATGGGATGACAACAAGAAAAAAAGAAAAATCAAATAAATAAAATTTGTTATTGGAAATTAAAATATAAAGATTAATTCAATATTAAAAGCAAAGGCCAAAAAGGGGTGGGGGAGGAGTGAATTACTTATGGAAAACCCAATGGAAAATTCGTGGAAGAAATCTAATGCACAAATCAGATGCCCTTACGTCCGATCGGATCCCCAAAGCGTCAATTAGAGACAAAACAAAAAGTGGAGATGCACTGCGGCCTGACAGTGCCTGAACCATCCCAGTCATCCTCTAGCAATGATGAGACCAATATTATTGACCGCTATCCGCAAGGTCATGTTGATTACTGTTTCAGTTTCTCCATACGTCGTCATATAAGAAGAGTCTCTCATTAACCCGGGCATGGCGGCTCATCGAGTCTGTCTACCATAGCAGAGTCCCTTGAGGTTAGCCCGGACTACTACTAGTACTAGTACTACTAATCCTTTTTCTTCGGTAATATCAGCCCTATCAAAGAGTCTCGTTTCAGTTCCACACCCGAACGTTTGGAGTATAGATCATGATGCATATGGTCACATTAGTGAGTATTAATTTACCATAAAAGATCTAGTACGAAATTAGCACGAGAATCGATAGGAATTAATATCAACATATCAATTAACACAATCCACTACTGCAAATGCATAGCCCAGGTTCTTCTCGAAGTCCGGTTCCTGCTCACCAAATATCCGATCCACCCTATAGCTTCCCTCTATGAGGTGGCCCCAATGACCTTCGTCGATGAGATGGGTTTCGTCTTTATTTAATTGTTGTCGTATGCTCTTCTTGACATATACTCTCCATGGCTCCATCCCATCTAGCCGAGCCTGTCGCTCTAACCGCCAATATGGGTATACAGGAGCGTTCACGGCCACGCTGTCAGAATAGAATAGATTTTCACCCCACAAACAGGTCTATCTCACCAGATGTCACCCCTCGGGATAAAGATTGAGCCTACTAAGAGTCTTACTGTACATAGACTACTGACTAGTGACGAGTAGCAAATAGTGATAGTTTCCATTCGACAAACTTTTTCAAAGTGATGCTCCCGTAGAACAACTCAACCCCTCGCAATGCATCCAATCATCTTCCTTGTAGCTTCCTCGACAACCAGTCTCCAGAGAGAACCCTCCCGATGGAGGTCACGTTCTTTCCTACAGATACAGGACAACTGTTGCATCAACGATGACACCTCCTTAGTTGTCTTTCTTTTTCCCAGTTTCTGTCTCATACCCCCTTGTGAGGATCGATGTTAATTAAACAAGCCTCGGGACACTTTGCGCACCTGCAATGGACGCCTATCTGCAGCAGAGCTGCAATTCGGTGCTCTCTCATCATCGACTCTCACTTCTTCATAAGACCCCCGGGAATAAATTCACAAGAATAAGCCATTTTGATGCTGACCGGATGCTGATCGTAAAGAACAGGTAGTCAAGATACGCTGCGGAGAATACAGGGTCCCCCCAGCCCACGTTCTTCTTTGGGACTCCTGCATTGGGATGGCATCATTGGTCTTCATCCAGTTGTCGGCACGCTGGGAACGTGTCCTCGGAAGGTTGTTCAAAAGATAAGCCCCAAATGTTGATTCGTTCCCCAGCTCCCGACGGTTGTCTACTAAATACTGTCCAACCGTACCGTTGAGGTTAATGGGCATGGCTTCCTTTCCCGTTCTAGTCGCTAGAGATCATCACCTGACATGCCAGTATATCTTTTGAACTGGACGTCAGACAACCGACACTAGCCGCAACTCAGCCTCAATACTATATAGCTTATGGTGCGTTGGAATGCGATGATGCGAGGCCTGAGTAAGATTTGCTGATTTTCATTCCACCCTGAAGAAAAGTGGGTTAGCAGGATAATCCCACCACTGTCCAAGACCTTTCAGACTCCATCCCCTTCCACCTGAGGTAGCCGTTCATCTCAAGATCTCTCAGATGCATTACACCATACGACTCTGATATGATGTCAGATAAACAGGTCATTCGATCTACGCTATACCATTGTTACGCTGCCAGATGTCAGTGTTAGAACCCTGAAGGGTTAGCTGTGAAAGCAAAGTCAGTCAAAGCTGAACTTTTGACTCTGACAACTTCATTGGACCAGATGTTACCCTGTACGTGGGTCGCCACCTTACCGGTGCGTCATATTCTGGGGAAGGGTTTCTTGACAGGCGTTGTCATCTCTACCAACATTCATTGTGATAGGAGTTCCCTGATCCGCCACAGTGCCCCTTAGTTCAAATCCTAATGTGTCAGGAGCTTTGCAATAGACACCAGCAAGCCGGCCTGGTACGTATTAAGCCAAGAGATGCAGACCCTGGTTTGCTGAAAAATATCCGAGGTCTGCATTAGACGCAAAGGCAAGATTGCTGTCTTGAGTCTTGACTCCATCAGAAAAAGTTCCCAATCACATGAGGCAGCAGAGCTACAATTGTAATGAGTGGCAGCTTGAGTAAGCCCCTAGGCTCGAGGTCAGTCTACTTTCGAATAAAAACTACCTATTGGATTAGATTGCTATTCAGACTTGCTCGGATCTACCATACATCCTTGATGCATGCGAACAAAGCAATATCTATGACCGCTAATAACTCCTCGCAGGTTGTTCATATGGCTCTCAATATCGATAGTATATACTATACTAAGATTCAGAAAATAGGGCCCCGCAATTGAGCTTTTCCTCTTGAGGCCACCACCTATATAGCTTACGGAAGGCATTAACGAACAGAAACCGTCTATGAAGTGCCAAAGATCTACACCAGCAACCATTCCCTATCATGTCAAATGCCTCCCAATTCCGTGCAACAACCCAGCCACAGCGTATACCCAAGAGTAAGAAAAACAAAAAAAGTAACCGACTCCAAAAACCAGCCCTGAACCTATAATTAGAGCAGACATAGTAACCCATTGTAACACGCACAATATCCCCAACTCTCCACTTCCCGTATTCCCGCTACACTCATCAGGTTGGCAGCCATCAGGTACGCACCCCCCAGCACCAGATGACAACCAACACAACAACCCAATAGACACTGACCCGAAGACTAACTCAGTACCAATTGGTCCCCCCACCACTCTGCCGAGTAACATAACAGCCCAGGGCCCAACCCGTAGACAGCCCTGAGAAACCTTGAGATTTAGCTGACGGTCACGACATGAGTTTAGTTCCAGATAAACACATGCGATTGTCAGGATTGTTAGCCTATAGATAGAGATTACAGGCCTGACTGTCCGACGCGTTTGTGTCATGTGGAACCCAACAGACCAAATTCCAAGAAATGTCAGGGCGAAAATACGACATAGGCTCGACGACGGTGTTCTGTTATTCCCAGAGTAACAGGGTATATACTATAGTTGTACACGTCGGCGACACCTAGGTCCAAGCTACACCGGTTCAGCCTTAGTATGAGAGGGTTCGGTGTTCCTGCCATAGCTTGTGTTTGGTCGAGGTGTTTATGGGGTTGGAGACGTATGTAAATAATGGGTGGTGGTCTTTTCTAGGACAGAGTTGGACATGTAGCATCAGGTAGATCTTGTCGCTGCTGATTACTTTTAAAGAAGCATTGTGTTTAGTCCCTTATCTCCCTAGATACTCTCCTCGGTCACAGCCGTGACAGGGTCAGGGCATTGGGCTTTCAGCCATATCTATTGGCAGCTTTGGGGATCATGGGGTGTTGCTATAGTACTTGAACTGCAACTGTTCCCTCGATTTCTCCTAATCGTCGCCTTGGCGCATCAAGAGTCGAGCGAAGAAAGCCATGACAATGGTGAAGGGGGAAAGCAATGATACAAATTAGGACACTGTTTGGTTCCTTAGGAACTCGACTGAACTACATTTACCAAGCAATCGTTTCCTGGCCCTGTGGGATGTGATCTTGTTGGTTTCTGTGATAGACGCTTCTTTTGACGTGACTGTTTCATACTATAATATCGTAAAAGAGAGATATATATACATAAACATACATACAAGAGATGATGGCATCCATTTCACCTTCTCAATCAGAGTGGAGTGGTCGTTGGGGGTGACTTCTCTTCTATCATAGCCGTTTCACCGGGTATTGAATCCGAGGAAATCACTTCTATCGCATCCATGGCTGAGTCCCAACCCAGCTCAAATACAAATCTTTCAGTGACACATCAATGAAGCAAAAGCAAAAAAGTAAAAAGAGAGGAAAACTCCGACCATGCATTCCGCGATACAACGCCTGTACGTGACCAGAAAGAAAAAACAGCAAGGTACCATGGCAAGCGTAGTATATACCAAATCAGATCAAGAGCATCAGGGAACTAATTCAGTCATCGTCCTCACTGTCCTTAGTCGACTTGTTCTTAGACTTTTCCGCGAGCTCCTTCTGCCAGATGTGGTTGGCTGCGTCCTTGTCTAGACCAGTAAAGAGTAAGTCGAATACCTCCGAGTACCAGCTCACTGCATGACCTTCAATGCCTTCTTTGATGTTCTGAACGACGGTTAGATCTTGAAGCCAGAGTTGAAACAGGAAACCAATTACTCACCTCAGGCAGCTCCAGCCAATCCGACGTGTTGTCGGCGGGGAAGATGATCTTTGTGGCACCGGCACGACGAGCAGCAACGGTCTTCTCGCGCAACCCTCCAATACGCAAAACTTTGCCAGTCACCGTCAATTCTCCAGTCATAGCAATGGTCGGGTCGAGAGAGTGATTCAGCGCCAAGGATAGAAGGGATGATGCCATTGTAATACCAGCCGATGGACCTAATACTGTTAACAGGATGTATAGGGAATAACGCAAAAATGTGACTTACCATCCTTTGGCACGGCACCCTCCGGGCAATGCATGTGAAGCCTTGCCTTCTCGAAGAACTTATTCTCCGGGAACTGCTTAGCCAGCACCGACTTGGCGAAGGAGTACGCGATATGGGAAGACTCTTTCATCACATTTTGGAGATTGCCGGTGATTTCGATACCCGGTCGGGATTCAGAAGTCAAAGCGTTCTCCAAGATGGACTCAACATACAGCGCCGCGCCTCCCATACTGGTCCAAGCAAGGCCCATTGTGACACCGGGTGGGAAGGTTTCATACAGCCTGTCGGACGTGAAAACCGGGGGTCCAACGTAATCAGTCAAGCTGTCCTTGCCGATGCTGAGCTGCACCCCTTCTGGGACTTTAAGGGCAACACGAGGTGTTTCAGTCGTTGCTTTCTCTGATTCGGTGGTGGCGTTAGCAGAGTCAGCAGACTCGCTCTCCTTCTTTGACTCCTCCTGTGCAGCCTTGCCCTCATCGGTCAGAGCCTTGTCCTCGGCGAGCACGTCCTCTCCAAGATCACGCACGATCTTAAAAGCAGCCTTGCGGTATACTTTCTCGATTTGCTTCTTGAGATTTCGAACACCACTTTCACGGCAGTAAGACTTGATGAGCTCCTCAATTGCTTCCTCCTTCAGAGTAACATCGACGTCCTTTAAGCCCGTCAATTCCCTAGCAGCAGGAGCAAGGTAGCGCTGGGCAATCGCCATCTTCTCATCCGCAACATATCCGGAGAGCTCAATGAGCTCCATTCGATCGAGCAGAGGGCGGGGAATCGTATCAGTGACATTGGCCGTGCAAACGAAGAGAACCTTGGACAGATCCACTGGGACATCCATGTAGTGGTCCAAAAAGGAGGAGTTCTGCTCCGGGTCAAGAAGCTCGAGGAGTGCAGAAGACGGATCCCCTTGGTGGCCGCGCCCAATCTTGTCTATTTCGTCAATCAAGATTAAAGGATTTTCCGTCTGACATTTCTTGAGGGCTTGGATGATGCGTCCTGGAAGGGCACCAACATAGGTTCTACGGTGCCCCTTGATTTCCGCAACATCCGTCAAGCCACCAACGGAAAAGCGGTAATACTGCCTGTTCAAGGCCCGAGCAATTGACTTCCCAATACTAGTCTTTCCAACACCAGGTGGTCCCACAAGGCAAAGAATCTTGCCTTCCACGGTTCCGCGAAGTTTTCCGACGGCGATGAACTCGAGAATGCGGTCCTTGACATCCTTCAAGCCATAGTGGTCTTCATCTAAAACGGTTGTTGCGTTTTGGATGCCAAAGTTCTCAACACTCTTCTGGCCCCAGGGTATCTGTGTCAACCAGTCGAGATAGTTGCGGGTGACATTGAACTCTGAAGCAGCCGGTTCCAGATGAGCCAGTTTATTGAGTTCCTCATCAAAGACTTTCTTGACAGCTTCTGGCATAGCAAGCTTCTCCGCCTTCTCTTTAAACTTTTCAACAAGCTTGTCCTTGCCATCGGATTCAATACCTAACTCTCTCTTGATACCCTTCATCTGCTCCATGAGCCAGTACTCACGTTGGCGCTTCTGAATCTTAGCCTCCACATCCTTGGAGATCTTTGACTGAAGTTGAGCGTTCATTAACTCCTTCTTCAGTACCACTAAAGCTTTAGGAAGTCTCTCCTCGATATTCATTATTTCAAGGACCTCTTGCATCTCATGCAGTTCTCCGGCAGAAACAGCAGCTGCAAAGTCAGCCAACTTAGATGGCTCGTCACTCAAGTTCCCAGGGAACTGGTCTGTGTAGAAGGCGGAGATCT
Organism: Aspergillus caelatus; assembly: GCF_009193585.1. Taxonomy (NCBI): domain Eukaryota; kingdom Fungi; phylum Ascomycota; class Eurotiomycetes; order Eurotiales; family Aspergillaceae; genus Aspergillus; species Aspergillus caelatus. The sequence goes on from NW_022475383.1 coordinate 89,267, forward strand.
GATCGCGGAACAGAGGATTCAGGCTGGCGATTTCCTTGCAGACATTGACAATCTCACTGGTCACTGCACGAATAATGGCGCTCTTCTTGTCATAGGGCTCCTCCGCCAGATTCTCTACGTTAACCAGGCTGACTGGATACTTTCGCAAAAACGATGTGGGCTCGTAGTGATCCTTGGGTGCGAGTTCCTGTGTTCCCTCCTCAAAGCTGGCTACAACGTCACCTTGTTTCTCAGACGGCTTGTCTTCTGTGGCAGAAGCCTTCGTCGATTCACTGGGTGGCAACAGGGACGAGAGCTTGATGCGTCGGTGAGGATAAAGCACAGCTGTCACACCACTAGCTTCTCCGCGAAGAGGATAAGCAGCAGTAATCTGAGCGAACACTCCAACATCGTATACGTCATCAAGATTTTCGATCACGTCTCCATCCGCGTTCTCATCCTTGAATAGGAAAGCTCCCACATAAGGCTGCCCACGCTTCATCATGTCCTGGATAGCCATTGCCACATTCGGATCTCGGATAGTAATAGCTTTGTAAAAGCCCGGGAATAACGGGCGCTTCGCGATGGGAATGGCCATAACCTGAGGATACACTTCAGGAACAGAAGGCTTCTGCAAAGCCTTGTCGCTGGAGCCCTTCTTGCCTTTCTTTCCACCATCTTCATTACCTCCGCTGCTTGCGCCACTAGGCTTGGAATCTGAGCCGCCACTGACAGGGATAGGGGACGGCGGTTCATTTGAATTTCCCCTGCCTTCAGCTACATTATTAGGCCTCTTTCCATCATCCTCCTGTCCTCGTTGCTCCTTGTCCACCGTCTGCTTCTCTCTCCGTTTTGTAGATCCCGATGTCGGAGCTCCGGGTTCTGTGGATGAGCCATGTTTCCCTGACTGATCGGCTACTCTGCGTCGAGATTCAGAAGTGCGTTCAACATCCTTATCCTCGTTCTTTTCCTGCTGCTCTTTATGGTCCGGATCTTCCTTGCCGTCTCCGGGTGGGGGTTTCTCTCTTCGGCGAATGGAGCTTGACGAGAAGCTGCGGGACGGAGGGAGAGAGCGGGAGAGGCGCGACGAAACTAGGATTGACCGGGCACTGGCATTGTATCTCGGCGAAGCGAGCAAAGGCCGAATAATCAATGGACGCGGTGTCTGGTGGAGCGCAGCTCTCCAGGGGAGGGACTGGCCGCGGAGCATGCTATAGTTGTAGCTGCGAATATGGGAGAAGACGAATTAGGGATATAGGGAGAATATGGTACAGAAAATAATACAAGAATGCAAAAACCCTCACGGGAAGACTAAAAAAGAAAGAGGGATACGGAGAGAAATGTGAGGCTTCGGGAGCAATGGTCAGACAGCAGCTTAGTTGAGGTAGAGTGATTGATTACCGAAGCAAGAAGCCTTTCATCATCATCGTCTCGGTACATTGTTTCTCCGGTCGGGAAACTTTTTCGAGCGGAACGACTCGAAGCTTCTAAGTTTCCCCATTATCAGGAGGCGGCAAAACTCGGCTTAAAACACCCATTGGCGTGCTCTGGTTTTCCAGGTCAATACCATTGATTTCAAATCATCCCCCTCTCCTCCTGACTCAGTCTGTCCGTTGGGTTAATGCCCGTTCATTTCACAACATGAGCGCTACTTCCGCCGCAATGCCTAAGGCCGCGGCTATTCCCGCCCGTTTACTCCGAAGTACATCGCGACAATATTCGAAGAGCCCGGCAACCAGCGTTCGGGCTTACCATGTCTCGCCGACTTCATCAACTGACAAGCGGGTTCGATGCGGTGCAACGAATAAGAAGCAATCTGTGTTCTCCTCGTCAAGGGTAAGTTGTCTATAAACCATGTTCATCATCGAGCCATGACTGATTTCACTTCTGGTCTACATAGATCTTCCATACTACTGCTCCCCTTGCCGCGATTCCCGACCCATATAAAGTACTAGGAGTCGAGAAAAATGCATCCGCAGGCGATATCAAGAAGGCCTACTATGGAATGGCCAAAAAATACCACCCGGACACCAACAAGGAAGCAAATGCTAAGGAAAAGTTCGCAGAGGCTCAGTCAGCTTATGAGTTACTTTCTGATCCCAAGAAGCGTGAGAACTACGACCGGTTTGGCTCCGCAGCGTTCGACCAAAACGGTGGCTTCGATCCCAGCGCAGCCGGCGGTAATCCGTTCGCAGGTGCCGGTGGATTCCATGGATTTGGCGGTGGCTTTGGAGGTGGTTTCCCTGGTGGTTTTGGGGGAGCAGATATCAATTTTGAGGATCTCTTCGGTGCTTTCGCAGGCGGCGCACGTCGTGCCGGTCGAGGCCGACGGGGCCCGTTCCAAGAGATTTTGGTAGGTGAAGACATTGAAGTCCAGACCAACATCTCTTTTATGGAAGCCGCAAAGGGTACAACAAAAGATATTGTTATCACGCCTTTGACATCATGCGGTACATGCAGCGGCGACGGACTTAAGAAAGGCGCCAAACGCACCCAGTGCCGTCAATGCAACGGCTCTGGAACTCGTGTGCACTTTTTGCAGGGAGGCTTCCAGGTGGCAGCCACTTGCGATGCCTGTGGAGGCGCAGGCATGTCTGTCCCAAGGGGCTCGGAGTGTGGCTCCTGCAATGGCAACGGTGTGGTCAGAGGCAAAAAGACTGTACAGGTTGACATTCCAGGTGGTGTAGAGGATGGCATGCGCTTGCGAGTGAGCAACGAAGGAGATGCACCACCCACCGGAACATCTGCTGCACCCGGAGCGCGCACACAACGAGGTGACCTGTACGTGTCCATTCGGGTCTCTCCTGACCATCGATTCAGCCGTTCCGGTTCCGATATTCTCTATACGGCTCAGATTCCCCTTACGACTGCTCTTTTGGGTGGTGAAGTAACCGTACCGACCCTGGATGGTGAAGTTAAGATTAAGGTTGGCACGGGCACTGGTACCGGCGACAAGGTCACACTGTCTGGAATGGGTATGAAGCGGCTTGGTAGCCGTACGAGTCGCTTCAGCCCTACTGGTGATCTCAAGGTCGAGTTCAAGGTTGCCATGCCCAAGTACCTGACGGGTAACCAGCGGACTATCCTGGAAGTTCTTGCCGATGAGATGGGTGACAAGACCGCCAAGCGAGTCATGGATGTTGGAAAGGATAGGTGAGTTGCGCAGGTTTTGGACAACATTGCCTGCCACTGGTACTGACGAAAATACAGTCCACCATCCGGAGGGGACGCTTCCACGGGAGACTCCAAAAATGAAGGATTCCTCAAGTCCGCTTGGCACAAACTCGTGAACAAGTGTGAGAACTCACCCGAAGAATCGAGCAAGAAGGAATCAGGCGACAGCAGCAAGAACAACGGCGAGAAGAAGTCGAACTGAAAAGGAGTTCAAGTGACATACATAATCAAGGCTTCAATATACTTCCTTCAGGGTCATGTTATCACTACGTATTTGAATTATTTTTTTGTCGCAATATCATAGCGCCGGCGAGATAAGGGGTTTGCCATTTACGAGAGTTGGGAAATTTTGTGTCTGCGTTCATTTCGACCGTTTGGGAGAAACGGTTGTGTGTCAATAGAGAGACGGGGGCTGTATGTATGTATGTATGTTTGTATGTATAATTAGACCTAACGCACGAAAGACATTCTCTACTTCTTCATATATTATATGACGGGGGGTGCCATGGAAATCAGGCAAAGAAATTAATTGAAGTAGTTAATTACTCGGGCGGTTATTCAGCCATATAGGCGCCTGAGGAGTCGATGGGCCACAGCGTCATTAAATTGTAAACTAAACCAAAGTCGTTGCCTTCCAACCTTCACCTTTAGTTTTCCAACCACCATCCTCTCCAGCACGATTTGGTCTGTCGTCTCGTCCAATTTCATTTCATTTCATTTTTACGTATATTATCACCCGGTTCGGATATCTTCCCCCCTTTCCCCGGTGTCCCCACTAATCTTAGCTAACGACCCTCAGCTACGTTCCGCTAACCTTGTTGAACCTCCTGCCTTCCTTACCCCACAGCTCTCCATTGCCGATAATCCTCCCCTCCTCTCTTTCACCGCGCAAGTCCACCCAGCTATTCTTTCGCCCTCACACCTCCGGTTCGGCTCCGTTACCTTTTCTCCGTCTGTGGATGGGAGCTCCCCGCTCCTTCCGACCTACAAGATGGTTCAGTCGCCAATGATCTCATGTCCGCTGAAGCAGACCAACGAAATTGATTGGATCCAACCGCTCAAGGACTATATACGCCAGAGCTATGGTGAAGACCCGGAAAGATACGGCCAAGAATGCGCAACCCTCAACCGATTGCGCCAAGATATGAGAGGCGCGGGGAAGGATAGTGCGACAGGGCGCGACCTATTGTACCGGTATTATGGGCAGCTGGAGCTCCTGGATCTGAGGTTTCCTGTGGATGAGAATCACATAAAAATATCATTTACGTGGTACGTGTCTGGACTTTCCGATCGCCCTCTTCTTGTTACTCAGCCCCCTAACATAAGGTATCTCGTTATAGGTACGATGCTTTCACACACAAGCCGACCTCTCAATACTCCCTAGCTTTCGAGAAGGCCTCGATCATTTTTAACATATCCGCCGTCCTGTCCTGCCATGCTGCGGATCAGAACCGGGCGGAGGATTCGGGCTTGAAAACCGCCTATCACTCATTCCAGGCGGCCGCGGGAATGTTCACCTATATCAATGAGAACTTTCTACACGCACCGTCGACCGACCTGAACCGAGAGACTGTTAAGACTCTGATCAACATCACCCTAGCCCAGGGTCAAGAGGTCTTCCTCGAGAAACAAGTAGCCGACCACAAAAAGGTCGGCTTCCTTGCAAAACTCGCCAGTCAAGCAGCTTATCTATACTCACAAGCCGTTGAGGGGATGCAGGAGTATGCGAAGGGCGTCTTTGAGAAGGTCTGGGTGGTTGTGGTTCAAGCTAAAGCGGCGCATATGGCTTCGATAGCTTCTTACTACCAAGCCTTGGCTGACAGTGAGAGCGGATCGCATGGAGTGGCCATTGCCAGGCTTCAGCTAGCCGAGAAGAACTCAACTGCTGCATTGAGTTGGGCCAAGTCCTTCCCATCATCCGTACCTCCCAATTCAAACCTGAGCGCTGAGTCGGGGTCTTATCTGTTGGACATCGTCAAATATCACCTTGCAACTGTACAGGCTAAGCTCTTGACATTCACCAAGGACAATGATTTTATCTACCACCAACCAGTTCCGAACGAAGCAGGCCTGTCGGCGGTTGCAAAGCTGCCTGCGGCAAAGGCCATCCCAGTCAGCGAGCTCTATCAGGGACAGGATATCCAGCGGATCATCGGGCCCGATATTTTTCAGAAACTCGTACCTATGTCCGTCACGGAGACAGCCAGTCTTTATGATGAGGAAAAAGCTAAGTTGATTCGGGCGGAAGCGGAGAAAGTTGAGACAGCAAATGGGGAAATGGCCGCGAGTCTGGACTATCTGAAGTTGCCTGGAAGCTTGAACATTCTCAAAGGCGGAATGGACCAGGAGATGACAGTTGACGATGAGTTCCGACGATGGTGCCAAGATCTTGCGGGACATCAATCTTTCACCAAAGCTTTTGACGGTCTGCAGGAGCGCAAATCGGAAGTGCTGAGCCAGCTGGATCAGTGCGCTAAGCAACTTGACCTGGAGGAAAGTGTTTGCGAAAAGATGCGCTCTAAGTACGGACCTGACTGGAGTCAGCAGCCTAGTGCAAGGCTGAATACTACACTACGCGGCGATATACGCACGTATCGGGACACCGTCAATGAAGCCAGCGCCAGCGATTCTCAACTCCTCTCTACGTTCCGACAGTATGAGTCGGACTTTGATGAGATGCGATCTGCAGGAGAAACAGACGAAGCCGATGTACTGTTCCAGCGGGCTATGATCAAGGCCGGGTCTAAGTTTGGCAAAGGCAAGAATGGCCATGGTAGCCCGTACGCACCAACATCGGAAGGAAGCCTGATAGACGATGTTTACGATGAAGGAGGACTTTCAGTAGCAGAACAGATTTCCATGGTTGAGTCCATTCTGAAGAAATTGAACTTGCTCAAGCGAGAACGGTCCCAGGTCCTGAAAGACCTGAAAGAGAAGGTATGTATATTCCCAGAAGATTCAATCCTCTCCCAGGCTAATATTCTACTTATAGGTTCATACTGATGACATTTCAAATGTACTCATACTGAACAAGAAGTCCATTGCTGGGCAGGAGGCGCAGCTTTTCGAAGCTGAATTGGAAAAGTTCCGCCCTCACCAAAACAGGTTGCTTCAGGCCAGCCATAAGCAAGCCTCATTAATGAAAGAGCTCACTAAAATCTATGGCGACTTGCTCCAGGACAAGCGTGTGCGAGCCGAACAGTCGAAATATGAAACTATCACTCGTCAAAGGAATACAGTCATGGCGCGGTATAAAAAAGTATACGATGCGTTCAATGGCCTGCTGTCGGGCGTTAGGCAAGCACAGACCTTTTACACTGAAATGGGCGACACCGTGGAGAGCTTGCGGAAGAATGTGGAAACTTTCATCAACAATCGGAGGTCGGAAGGCGCTCAGCTTTTAGGACAAATCGAGCGCGAGAAGACGAGTAGTGCGACAGACCAGGAGGATCGCGAACGGGAAAAGCTCAGGCAGTTGATGGAGCGTCTTTCCACAGAGCCTAAGCCGTCTTCTTCCTCCTCATCTTCAGGAGTTCCGGCGAAGGTGAAGTCTCCTCCACCTCCTGTCCAAACACCCAGCTATCCGGGTCCTGGCATATCTTCCCCGAAGATGTCGCCGCGTTATCCGCCTGTCACAGCACAGTCTCATGGACCCCCTCTCTCTCACTCCCCAGCACCTTATAATCAATACGCAAACTCTGGGGCCGGCGTCTCATACGTGCCGGGCCAGCCCTTCCAACAAGGGGCGGCAGCACCGCTAACTGAGAGTTATAACCCCATGGCCTATCCATTCCCCGCCTCCGCCTCGCCTCCTCCAACCCAACAATACTTTTCGTCGACACCCACCCCATACAGCGGCTATTCCAATCCAACTCCACCCACTGCACCCTCGCAATTTATGCCCCAGGGGTACGTTCCGCCTCCTCCGCCACCGCGTCCCCAGCAAACCACGTACCCCCCATCCACCGGACCCTTTCCCTCTGGCCCCGGCGGGTACGCTCAAAGCAGGCCGTACGGCTCGAGTCAGCATCACAAAGTGCAGTCACAATCCTCACAGTCGCAAGGCCAGCCCGCACCCCCGTCAGCTGATCCTTGGGCTGGTCTCAATGCATGGAAATAATTGGTTGCCCATGCGACAGTTGGATTATGAAGTATGATAGACTTATGGACCGGAAATTTGCATTCAGGCGTTACATCTACTCTTGTTCGCTGATTATATGCGCTAATGCTGTTTGTTTCACTTTTGTGCTTATTCTATCTTCGCGGGGCTCTTGCCCTGCGAGATATAGTTAAGTCTTGAAGCCCAATGTATGCATGTATATACATAAATCATGATGAGGAAAATGCAAACATGTACTGGATTGAACCGATGTTATCATAAGCAACGAATATCCTCCATTATATGCTGACATAAGAGGCCAAACTCAGCACACCTTGATATAGGACAGTGAAACCCAGAACTCCATTATTATACATGATATTGTACATGACATAGTAGATTAGAGACCTCAACCCAGATATACGGAGTATCCTAACACCCAGACAGCAATATAAGTAGACCTGAGCAAACATCTGCCGAATCCAAGATATTCAAAATATCAGACAACTCTTGGGGTTGTATCCTCTTTCGTAAGTCCGAGAAGAGAATTTATGTATCAAAAAAGAATAATTAAAAGAATAAATTAAGTAGGACCAGAAAAATAAAATCTGCGCCAATGGGTATCATAGAAGAGGGGACCAGTGCGAATGGTGGCAGAAGACTCCGAAAATCGTAGTATATCTTGTGCGGAGTGACGTAGGCAGCGATCGCCGGAGAACCAAAAAAAAAAAAAAAGTGGTCCCCGGACAGTTGTATGAGAAAACCCAACAAAACACCGATGTATCAACCAATATCATGAAAGAAAAACAAGATTGAGTATACGCGAAGAAAGGAACGACTAAGGTTGAAACCTCAGACGAAACTGTCTTCCTCTGCCCTCTTCGCGAACTTTGTACAAAAACCGCGCAATGGCCTCTTGCTCCGCGAGGCCGGCGCTATTGAAATGTTTGCGGACGGTGAATGCGAGGTGATTTTTGCTCACGCGGTCTTGACCGATGATATGGTTTAAGGCATTCTTTCCTTCAATTGCGCTTTTATCCTTAGGATTGTGTCCCGAGGGGCCTTTTGTGCCATTGGCCTTGCTTGCGATGTGGGGGGGATGTGTTTTTTTGGTGTTGGTCTGGGAGCCGTTAGTGTTCTGGTTTTGACGGAGATGAGCCCGTTGGGCAGCGATTGATGTAGGGGATAGAAGGCCGATTCCTTTGGAGAGGAGGAGCTGGGAGTATTCGGTGGGATATGCGCTGGGTGAGGGTATCTTGTAGGCATGTCGGTAGGAGTGGAGGAATTCGAGAGGCATCTCGGACCAGTGGATCTGGGGCAAGATTAGATGTTAGCAAATTTTGAAAAAAAAAAAAAAAAAAAAAGAAAGATAGGAAAGAAATAGCACGAGATTACTATATAGTATAGAAGAGAGATACACAGAGGTTATTTCTTGTATTTGGCAGTAGAATAACTTACTTTGGGTTGATTGTCTGACTGATCGCCATCTCCCATAGGGGCGCTGGTGACATTGGCGACACTAGCGGAAATCTTGACATGGGAGGCAGAGTTCACCACCGCAGAACTGTTTGCTGCCTTGCGACCTTTTACAGTGCCAGCCTTATGCTCTCTTGTGGTACTAGAGCCTTCGGATCGAGAGTCATCGTGAACGGCTGTCGCACGCTGCCGCGGGGGAGCCATGATGACAGCAGAAAGGACACAAGAACGGACGCACGAGGGAAGGGGAAAGAGAGCCGAGCCGTTTGAAGGCCCGTGAAAGAAGGGCAGGTTCTATTAGAGGGTCCTAGTCACAATTGTCGATATAGCTGAGCAGTATCCAAGAAACGTTCATTGTAGGCTACTAGTGAAGCATGAAAAAGAAGAACTTTGGAGACTATCGGGAAAGCGGGCAGACGCGGCAGAATCGTCGAGGCGCGACGACATCATTTCTGTTTTCGGTAATATTGCCGAATGTATAGCCGTACAGCGGCAGTTGAGAAGAACTGAACTGTTCTATGGGAAACAGCTCCAGCACCTGTGATGCTTTGCTATATACAGCCTGATCTGTGTATATGCTTGGTATAACTCCTCCAAAGCACTCAAAGAAGCTGCGAGTTGGCTGGGAAGTGATTCACGCCCAGCAACACTGGTTAGCCGGCCCTGTTAGATAAATATATTGATCTGATGATGATTCAGTATTGATTATAAACCACCATCTGGTCATTGACTCCGTTGCAAAGGTGACAACAGTTATACAGGAACTGGAGAAAGATACCGTTCTACTCAATTAGCGGGTCAGGCCGTAGCCAACTATATAGCCAGTCTTGTTCCTCGATGGCTCACCATCGTGTCTGGGTGGGATAGTATACGGAAAAGACCTTCCCATGGTTTCTGTGGGATCAATGGGCGCTAAGATTGCACGGCGTGGTTCAATCGAATGAAATCCCCAACCCAATCGAAATGGACGTACGGTTACTTGATGTGCACCAGAGCTGCTTCGATATATATGAAGGCACAAAATGGCATCACGATGCAGGCCTATGACCCCTAGTCACTGATGGCTTCTCCGCCTTCCACCAGATTGTATACCCAGACAATTGCATAAGTAATGCACATTGTTCATTCAGAGCCAGCATGTATTGGGCTAGGTGCCATAGCGCATACAGCAAGCCGAAGCGGCAGTAGTTAAGCGTAGCTGTACGTCGACATCAGACCAAATGCTATGGATAGCTGATACGCTGAGATTCTATCACAAGTTCTTCTCAATGCCGAGGGGTAGCAAGAGATGATACTTCACTACTGAGACCTGAGTCGTTGAGGGCATTTGCTTTCACGTGTCTTGACCAAGGCATGTGATTGAAGTGGTGGTCTTCTCGTGCCCTAATAGACAGGGATCAGTTTAGGTCTCTGAAATAGTTCTATGGATTTACCCCAACAATCAGATACGATGGGTCTGAGAGGGAAAAAAAAAAATACACACACACACACACACACACACACACACACACACACACACACACACACACCAAAAAAACAGATCATTGGAAATGTAACGCTAAACGTAGATAACCATAAATCAACTTTTTCTAGCGTCAATGGAGAAGAAAAAATTTTCTACCCCATCCTCACCGCTATCCAACCACAACGGGTCCTCAAGAAGAACGCCGAGACGGTAAAGAAGCAAGTGAATAAAAGGTCCGCAGAGGAAAACTTTAGTACCCATTAAAAATCGGACAGTGTCCATGGTGAAATGCCGAGGAACAATGGCATAGTGGGCAGCCTCACTGATTGATAATCTATATGGTAATGGAATAGAAAAGGGAAAGGAAAAAAGTTACAAGATTACCCAAAAGAGTAAACCCAACCACTGGATAGATCTCAGGTCAAACCTGGAAAAGGAAGAGCGCCGTGTCCAGTCATTCGGCCTCAGACCACCACGGGACTCGGGACGGACTCGGCAGAGGACTAACGAGGAATTGAGTCGGGTCGGAGATGCCGAGGGAAAATTGCCTCAGCGGAAGTATGAAAGAGCCTTACGACCGGAAGTTCGTTTAGTATGGAGTGATTGGGGGACGGATAGTGTGGTAAAAAAAAAAAATTCCCCTGACACGGAGCACCTACTCAGTACTGGACTAGTGTGGATGAGGGGGAAAAGAACTTTCACCGAGGAACCCTTTGGGGTCTGGAGAGGAGGGGAAAATTTTCTTTAGTGACAGTGGCCAGCGGTCTATTAGGGTCCTTAGGTAAGTTAATTTCTCCGCAATTCGCTGATAAAACTCCCTTTCGCAAGAGCGGCCCCCAGAGGGAAGAAAGTCCGGCATTCCCCCGAAATCATCCGATGGACCGTATCACTCTTGCAGGTATTTTGCCTCCGGCTTTTGTTCGTGCGAGAAGTTCTGGACTGTCAATTCTTCCCCCCCCCTTCTTTTGTCTAATTCTTCAAGTTTCAGTCGGCTCCTCGCTAATGAACAACTTAAACTTCACTACGTGGCATACGCTGTATGACAATTGTACATAAAAGCTAATAACACAATCCTATTGCTTGATGGCACCTCTTGTTTTCGTGATCTGAATATCTGCTAGTACCGAAGCCTACCAGGCTGAGATCCAATCAGCTCAGTCAACCATCCCTCCAGACGGGAGATTGTCATCTAGAAAGACGGCAGTGCGCGCCACTAAAGCAGGCCCCATGTCTCGACTCCTGAATTAGCTGCAAATCATCTTCCATGACGCAATCCGGCCATCTTCCGTGAAAAATGTGGTTCCTTTTTATTTTATTTCAATTTTTTTTTCTGATCTAATTTTTTTTTTCTGTCTCCAATTGTTACCCCCCTTGGTCATTGCCCCGCTATAGCGGTCAGGACGTAACACACATACTGTGCCACAGTGTATGGGGTACAACTGTTCGGTAGGTAAGTTAGGTAATAGGTAAAATAAAGGGATACCTAATTCGGGGCGTGTAACAGAAAGATACCTAAACTTCACGACAAACCCCATAACTTTACAAGAAATCAGGTCACAAATGATGGTTAAAGATAAGTCCAGAATGTAGAGCTGCAATTGGGTAATCTAGCGCGGATCATCCCTCTCAAGTGGAAAAAAAAAAAAAAAAAAAGACCATTCTCCGGACTTCCCCTCCTCCTCCTCTCCTCCTCAAATCACTCCAGATGTTGTGATTTGAACATGTGATTGGCATTAACTATCACAAGCTATCGCACGCTAGTACCTGATTGACTCCGGAGCAGCTCCCTCGAACTAGAGAGTATCGCAGTATCGTACAATCAAAGGCGAGACACAGACCTAGCAATTAAATTAATTTCCCCCCCTAAGTCGTTAGAATATGGAGAAAATTGAACTAGGATTCAGGGGAAAGCTCCATGCTTTTTGCCTATCTCCATATTCTATTCCCCCCAAGCTTTGACTCTAGTGACGCTAGTACCTTGCTAATTTATTCCATGGAGCATGTGGTTAAATAAGGACTTGTCAGGAAATCATGTGCCCCCCTGTAAGAACGCGAGGATACACATGGTATCTGATTGCAGAAGGCGGCAATATCAGGGTATCAGGAAGATCGCTTTACCTTCCCGGATTGTTCTTCAGGCGACGTGTCATCGGCCAACAAAAAGGGTACCAATCGGGTCGCCAAGCCTCACTCCCCAGACCATCACCACAATTGCCGTGATTCGGAGTAACCGTTGAATCAGGGGGAGGTAAGCAGGAAATATAAAAGATTAAATAAATTAAAAAAAATAAAAACCTCCTGAGTAATCAATGGGGGTAGTAATTGAAAAGATACAAAAGATTTCATGTCCTGGTAGGCACCAACAAATGGGAAAACCTCGGTGTTTTCCTTTCCACTCCCTTTTCCGTCAGGGCCCTGACGAGGTGGTATTTTTGGACCTCCTTGGATACTTGGGTAAGGTACGGAGGTAAATCAAGGACCTTTGGGGTTACTTTTACCCACTTCGGCTCATCTTACTCCGTATCGCTCATCCCCAGATAATGGGTAAGGTATCTCACCAGGTTAGCCTGAACCTGAAGCTCTTCTAATCAAGGGAAAAGTCCGTCGCTGATAGGGAACACGATATACCAAATTCCACCAATGACGATGTCAACTGGTCGAATTGGGTGTTCCAGCGATAGTACTCTTAGTAGTAGTAGGGAGCCCGGGCTAAAGCGTAATTGAATAACACCGGATTCCGGAAGCACGGCCCCGCATAACCTGGGGGCGGCGCCTGTGAGCCTGTGAATCGGTGATATCAGCGTGGTACGGCTGTCGCAATATGACTGGTCGAAAACTCCTGTTCCAGAAGCTTGTGGGCCCCCGGATCGATAGCCTTGGCGCCTTGTGGGGGCCTCGCAGTGCGTGTACGTAAGACCGGCCCGGTGGTGGCTTTTGCGCTGTCGCAATCTGTTACAGAATGTTGTATGCGTCAATATTACCAAGGTAATATACTACCCTGTATCAATCTATCTGGGAGACTCTATCAGAGTTCAGTAGTCTGTACCCTCGCAGAACCAACAATGTTCTGCTGATAAGCATTCCCTGCATATCATGTTCCTTCTAATCCCTGATAAAGGCTATAGTAGGTCTCTGAGTGACCTTGTGATATGCTATGGTGACTTCCCCGGATTTTACCCCCGCACATAATTTTGCCAAGCATCCAGCATGTTACCGTTGTCATTAGCGCTTGGAAACGGCAATCGGAGGAGTGAGTGCAAGATTGAGGTAGTAATGGTGTGTTGCGTGACAGGTTGCCCCTTTGAGGGGCTTGAAGACCCTTGATATACGCCAGTCATGTAGAACGAAAACGCAATTATTGATGGATCTGGCGCGTGCAGTAAACGAAATCAGGGAATTACTATAGTATATGAGGTAACATTGCCATCGATTTCCCCTCGAGCACGTCATGATCCTCCTCGGATTTATTTTTGGTAAAGATTATCGTAGCACCGATAGTTCACTTCAACAATATGTATGTCGCACAACCATCATGACCAGGGCGGGAGGTTCGCCATGGGGTTGCTGTCGAATGCGTGTGTAACATTATGCTTATGCTAATCCATCATGCAACTGCAATGTGGGGGTTAAACAGAGGTTAAGGCGCTAAAATCTGAAATAAAATAAGAAATGAAAATAAAATCAACAAAGTAAAAGAAAAAATAATAACCCCAAGATCCAAGCAGATCCGTTCTGAATATTTCCGGGGGTCATGTTGACATCCTGCCATGAACTCTCATGCGAAAGCTGGCTCAAATTGCTCCTTCTGGTTTGCGCATCTGTAGTATTGTCGAACATCGTCATTAGAGTTAGATCACCACACACTCCACAGTTCGGTGGCAGCCTTTTTAAGCGGACTTTTATCCGGAACTAAGCGAAAGGAGCTGAGCCTGTGCATGGAGCGTAGTAAATTGTCGTCATCTAAATTTGAGTGCTAGATTCGATCTCGTAATTGGACCTTGAAGCGCGGAGTGACTAGTCGGGCCAGAAAAAGAGAGAGAGAGAGAGAGAGAGAGAGAGAGAGAGAGAGAGAGAGAGAGAGACTGACGCGTACAATGTTAGATTACCTGTTCTTTTCTTTCCTTTTCTTTTTTCATTTTACCACTCACCAACACAGTGGTTGGTCAATGGAATGATCGGCCGTCTTCCTCAGCTGTGCATAGTACTGCATACGCTATATCCTAGGCGCCTGTTCATTGACATGGGGTGATCTGAATGACACCTGGTCTGGACTGGATCAACGTGTTTAGTCACCACGGGATGTACTGTACCTTCTTCAGATCGATACAGCCCTACTTGATCCAGATCCGAGACCGGAAGCCTGAAAGAAAGAGTAAAACACGCCAGCGATGTCGGTCTCTTAATTGAGGATTATTAATATTCCCATCGTGCGCCTTGGAAGTAAACTCAATGTCATCAAGGCTGATCGGAAACCTCCTGCCCGGGGTGATGTGTTGGACATACTCCGTATGCTGCACAGACTGGCCCCGCGATATGGGGTAATGTCTTCCTTGGTCTGATAGTGACTGTACGTAAACGGCGGTACCGAGGAAGGATTTTCTTATCTTAAAGTGGGGTAAGAAGTCGCCTGATGGAGGACGAGCAATGTACTTGGGAGGGTAGCAACGACCTACGGATAATCGGCTTCCAGAGAGAACTTGGCGGCTAAGTGATCATCAATCTGGAGTCAAAATTTTTTCTGGTTCCTTTTCCACTTTAGCACTTCAACTTCCAGGGTAACGGTAGGCAGCCGACAAATATATTGGTGATAATCTTCTCATCCCACACTCCCAAGATGGGGCTATCCGCAACTTACCCAAGTGGGATAAGGGATTGGTTGAAAGCGGGAGTAAATACCCAATTTGAGCGAAAAGAACCCCGAAACGAGGACGATTCCACAACCCTAAGAGGGGGCGATCTGTTGATAATGGGATGACCAAAAATCTGTGTGTAGATCACCGCCTGTGATCATCGCGGGGAAGATTTTCGTCAGTCCAAGAACTTCCCGTCAGATACGAGGAAGGTAAAAGAGGAAGGTCCTTTCAAAAGTATAGAATGAAGACTAATGATGAAAATTAAATTTGAATAAAATAAAGTAAAATAAAATCAAAAACCATCATCATCATAACCACTTCCATATTCTTCCGTGATCGCCCTTCAATCTTTCTTCTCTCAATAGTATTTTACAGTACTGTGCATATTGAAGTTGAGGTGAGCAGGCGTCCATTGTGGCTCTCAAGGGTGATGGGGCTTTTTTTTTTTTTTTTTTCCTTTGCAAAAGGCAAAAGATTGCCTAGGACTTATGCCAGAGGTCCCTCATCCTTAAAGATCGTGCTGGACTTTACGCGGAATCTCACAAGATATCGAGTGATACTTGACTATGCAAGAACCGTCGGCTTGCATTCTACCGAGTTGGCCAGTCAGTAGCCGTGGTTGAAGCTCGTGACAGCTGAAGCCCGTACGGGGTAGATTACAGGCAGTTGTAGGCAACCCGTCATTCTTAAGTCGGTCTCTCTTGGTCTCATATCATAAAATCATTGGTAATTAAATTATCAATAACAACAGTAACGAGACCGTGGCTATGCAAAACCAATTGCTCGGCAAAAAGCGGCAAAAGGGGGAAACACATCAGCCTGCAAATGCTCCTCTAACACTTGTGAGACTTAAGA
Organism: Aspergillus caelatus; assembly: GCF_009193585.1. Taxonomy (NCBI): domain Eukaryota; kingdom Fungi; phylum Ascomycota; class Eurotiomycetes; order Eurotiales; family Aspergillaceae; genus Aspergillus; species Aspergillus caelatus. The sequence goes on from NW_022475383.1 coordinate 105,168, forward strand.
AAATAATTTATGTGTTAACATGAAACCCCAAGTTACTTACGTGTCGACGCTACTAAGGTAAGTGGAAGCACTATTACGTACCGGGTACTGGTACCTGCGTGCCAACTTCATTGTACTCCGTACACCCCATTTGTCCCACCTTTTCTCCAGTATTGCGTGGTGGGGTGATGCTGAGGCTAGATACTGTGTAGAACGCTGGGAACTTCTCGGCATCCGGTCCGGCATCAGGTGCGAGATTAAAATCCCCCCAGGTAACCCTTGAACATGGTCTGTACACAGAAGATGTATTTCCCAAAGATAAGGGGTTAAGAAGGGCGACCACCGATCGTATTATGTTATGCATGGTCGTTGGTCGAAAATATTAGCTAAGTTTATGTGGCATGTCATGTGCAGCCACCAGGTGAATGCTGTTGGTATGTGCATACATTTTCCTACACCTTCAGCTTGTATGCGCACTCGTATTCCCAAGTCAAGGGTACTTTTGGCACCCTTATCTGGGCGTCCTAAGCAGCTATTCCACCCTCCTCTTTAATTTATGAGGATCTCGTCGCGACACTTCCTCCCCTAGCTTCAGGAACCTCTGGGCCATAGAGGGCGCGAACTCCTATCGGAGGCGCAATGCAATATCTGCTGATCGCAGAAATTTAACAGTCGAGTTTATCCTATCGGAAGGGTTCAAGGCATCCCATGATATCTCTCGGTCGATAAGTGGAGACGCCCGGTCCTTTCCCCGCTTAGGAACGTTTCTCTGATAACATTAGTAGTACTCAAGGTCGTGAATATGGGTGCATAACAGGCCAGGATATTGGAGTTGATTACGCATATCCTGCTGCATTTGATCCTGATGTTACAATCTATATTCTGTCTGTAGGCAGTATTGGGTACACTCGAGGAGAACCCGGTCAAATCAGGTGTCGTTACGTATACATACAATTTAGAGAATATTTATAGTTATATATGTACGTACATAATGCTAATGATAAATGATAATCAAGCTGTCCCTTCCTGATAGTACCTATGACTCTAGAATACTCGAAACAGTCCTTGCCACCGCGGGGTGAAACTTGTGATCGACCACTAGGAAACAGCTGAGACGGCTTCATGCATGCTGTCCATTTCCTCGGTCTCCTTCCCATTACCTATTTGCTGGACGATCTTTTCTTTTCGTCAGCCGTCTAGACCCTCACCTTGTCGTAATATTAAATAAATAGTTACAACCGAAGAAAAGGCCTCCTTGCATGTTGACGTTCATTGTTCTTGAAAGTTAAATCACACCTGTGTCGAAAGACAAAGAAACCCCGGCTGTGCTTCCCCAGAAAAACCAAAAGCCTTCATACGTAATCCCCCCAAATAATATACTTTCAGCATTAATAATGGTATCAGAGTGCCTGAAAGGATGGATTTTGTGGTGGCTGCGCTCGATAAATTAACCTGCAGCCAGACCGGCTGGAGTTGGCTTGCCGGACACCGTATCTTTCTTTATCCCGAAGGGGCTTGGCTGAGGGGCCTTGGCTCTCTCCATGTTCCCCAGGTTCATGGGGAGAAGAACCATTCTACTTAACTACTAGTATTATTTTCAGTTGAGATTATAGTGGCCTTAGTGGTCAGAGATAACCAGTCATAAAGCCCACAACCCTTCACTGTGGCACATCCTTATCAACAATGGATATGCTGGTCATGATGAAGAGAAGATAGGAATCATACACCATCTGGGGAAGTCATTCCGAACAGTGGTAGGGCAAGTGGACCTGGGGATTGCGGAGTTCATTTCCCAAAATTCTTCTTTTTTTTCCTTCGATTACTTGATTATTATCAATAATATTATGGTTACCAGTACTACTATTCATTTTTTTTTTCCCTCGTTTTCTTTGTCACCCAAGTTGTTGCTTTTGCTTTGATGGAAAGTGGTAGACAGGGTTTAGGTGATAGAAACACTAAGATTAGTCGACAGGTTGACAGAATTATCATCTATGTTAGGTAACCGTTATTCTGGCTGGACTTAATGGAAGAGACGTTACCATGTCGGGTAATTAGAGGAGGCAGGTGGAAGAAACTTGCAACTAGAAGCGTCGAGGGACCTTTTGGAGGCGTCGATTAGGGTCTTGTTGCCGCCTTGTGGCTGACTTGAGGCTTACTTTCGGCGATCACATCATATTTCCTAAATGAGAACACCGGACAAATCCATTTTTCGGGCAGATTAACCTCGCTTTCTTTGCTTATCTGGGGTATGGGGCAAGAACTGTTTATTGCCCTAACCTTGGTTCATTCGTTTCTCGAAAGTAGGGCGGCAGTTTCTTTTCTTTTTTATTTTTATTTATTTTAATTTTTTTTTTGTCTGTGACTCATGACACACCGACAGCTGCCTGTGTTGTTGTCATTACCCGCCTGGGGCGTCAACCCGGCTAATTTTCGTGGACTCCAGCTCAGCCAGTGGTTGCGCCAACAGCCTCATGAGGCCGTCTCGACCGATGATGAATGATGAAGTATTGGATCTCGCCCATCGTATGACTCTGGGCATAGCGCATCTCGTCAGCGCTTTTTGATATCATCAGCGCCTATGATCGGCTGAACCCATCACACCCGCAACGGTGGAATCTCTTTCATTCGACAGTGTTAGACCTCCCTACAAATATTGACTTATTTCAATGTCCAACCATTCATGGGAGACGGTCGATCAACTGGTCTGGACCGAGAGTTGATGTTCTGTCGAACAGCCTTTCCCCGGGTATGCCCCAGACATGCTGGGGAAGAGACCAAAAATTGCAAACACCTAGTCGCAGCATTCCTCGGAAGGCGTCATCACCTCATTCCATTATCATCATCACTCCCCCAAATGTTATCATTGTGCCCCGTCTTCTTGTCCTGTATATTTCCTGGTTATTGTTTCTTTAAACTTTCATTGCCATTTTCATATATTTCTATATAGTTTTTTTCCCCCGATTCCCGTAGTGTAAATCCCGCGGTCCGTTGGACCGGGTCAGACCTGGAGGTACTGTGTGGTACTCATATGACAAAAGCGACTTCCGTCACATGGGGATCCCTACGAAGATGAAGTTGATATGTTCTTATTATTCAATTCCATTCCACAATTCAATCCACCGCGCTTGGTCAACGGAGTATTCTCTTCGACCTTCCGCGATAGCCGGCTCGGAAGTCCCGTTACGGATTGTTCAATTTTTACCCCGTTACCTTACAATTCAATAATACGGGGCACGCACTTCTCCAGACCACACAAGCCATTTCTGCAGTTCCAGTTTCTACTCCGTAAATCCCTATCAACTCTAGTCCGCCCCACATTCTTTTTTTTTTTTTTTTTTCTTTTCCTTTTCTTTTTTTCGCTCCCGGTCAGAGTGATAGTGGGATTTATTACACACCGTGCGTGGTCGAAGAACGACACGGAAGAAGCCCCGGAAGACGCCTTCTCTAGGCAACAAATGATTATGATTGCATTTTTATTGTACTTGATACGGTAGAAAAGAGTATTGAGATACGAAAGCTAAATCATCAGAAAAAGAACAAGGGGAAATTTCTATTAGAAATAACAATAATAATAAAATAATTAAAAAATTTAGGGTATTCCCCACCCGCTGTAATCCTGGGCGTATCTCCAAAGCAAAGCAGGCGATCTGGTTTGAGCACGTTCTCTTTCTTTTTCTTTTCTTTTTTCAATTTTTTTTTTTTTAAAAAAAAA